>NW_022154760.1:0-84244 GCF_001633185.2 Quercus lobata
GGATGATTGTTTCCATCACTCAAAAACTCAAAATTTTGAGTTTGTATTATGGAAACTGAAAACACAATTTTGGTGTTTTCAGATGTTTGAGTTATGAGTTTAATGACAGTTTGGTAATAAAATATAATTAGTGGGACCCATGGTTAGAACACACGTGCTACACCACATTTTGTCTGATGCTTTCTTGTTTACTTTTTATCTCCCAACGTGATGAGACCTGATGCTTTCTTTTTCTTTCCTTTTTTCTCTTTTGTTTCTTTTCTTCTTCAAGTTGGGTTTTTGCTCCCAGTTTCTTCTCTCTTTTCTTTTCTTTCTTTCTTTCTTCTTCACTCTGGTTTCTTCTCTTAGCTACTTCTTCTTCTTCTTCTATTTTTTTTTTCCTTCACACGGTGATGGCAGAGATGGCTGAGTTTAGGTCTCTGATTTAAGGATTTGGGTTTGTTTTTTTGTTGTGGTTGTGGTGGTTTGAGGCTTGGGCTGTGGTGGAGCTTGTTCGCTTGGATTTTTTTGGTGGAGGTTGTGGTTTAGGTTGAGGGCTGTTGGTGGGTTTGGATTTTTGATTCATTCGGATTTTTTGGTGGAGGTTGTGGTTATGTTGAGGGCTGTTGGTGGTGGTGGTTATGGTTGTGGATTTCTGGGTTTGCTGTTGGTGGTGGTGGAGCTTGGTTGATGGTGGTGGATGAAGGGTTTGCCATTGGTGGTGGTGGAGTTGGGTTTTGGTGTAGCTGGGTTTGAAGAGCAGAAAAGAAAAGGGTCGCGGGTAGCAACCATATTCTTCTGTGTAGTGTCAGTGGGTGAGTCCATCATTTTGGCAAAAAGTGGAGTTAAAAACTGAGATACATGACTGAGTTTTGTGACCAAACAAAAGTGTTGGATTTTTTGAGTGATAGTGGGGTTTGGGTTATAAGTTATGGGTTTTGAGTTTGAGTTATGAAAACTGAGTGAGCCCTAAACCAAACGAGCCCTAAGTATGCAACCACATGTGGAAAGGAAAATATTGTTCAAGGCCCTCTTTGTGACAAACATTATTCCAACATATCACAAGCTATACAGATTAGCAATAGGGCTCAATATGCAAATTTTGTTTGTGATATTTAATGCTTCATTGCCCTGTTAGTGATGATATCAGTATATGACCATGCTACTCGTCCCTTGTTATGGACAATATGTCCTCACAAGGCAATCTAGTGCTGATAAACAACCAAAACAAGGTGCAACAGAAATGGTTAAATACTTGCAAATATATGCACAAAGATAAGGAAATAACCCAAATGGAGATGTTATATGGAAAAGAAAAGACTAGGGATTCGTTCCCTCATTGATTAAAACATGCCAAATCCAGTGTCTTTTTCTTGCTCAATCTATCAAGGCGTAGCTTAATCGTCCTAAAACCTTTATTTGAAGTAAAAACATGTCCAATCACTATAATAATATCTCTAACAATATCTCACTTACTCATGAGATTTTTGACTTTCTGGGGAAAAAGAAAGGGGGGAAAAAGAAAGGGTGGAAAAATTGCTTTGAGGCTCTCAAAATTGACATGAGTAGGGCTTATGATAGGGTGGATTGGAAGTTCTTGAGAGCTGTTCTAATTGCTATGAACTTTAGTGACAATTGGATCACTTGGATTATGGAGTGTGTTACCACAGTTCATTACACTCTCCTTATCAGTGGTAACATCACAAAATCCTTCTTCCTTTCAAAAGGTCTCAGACAGGGTGATCCCCTATCCCCCTATTTGTTCCTGATGTGTGTCAACATTCTCTCTGACACTCATAAAAGTTGAAAGCCAAAATAGGATTAATGGGGTTAAACTTGGAAGGAATGGGTGTTCCTTTACCCACCTCTTCTTTGTGGATGATTCTATTTTCTTCTTTAAACAAGACAACCACTCCTTATCCTCTATCAAGGACATCTTAGCTTGGTATTGTTCCATCTTTGGGCAAGTCATTATAAGAATTTTTTAATCTATATAATGTGTATATGTGACACTATACTCTGATCAATTATATGTATGTGTTTTCTAATGATTTTAAGATGTGATTACATATGTATTAAGTGATTCATTATATGTTTTGGAATAATTAATTTTGATATCATTGAATGAGTTTGTGAAAAATCAAAATACTCGTGCTTTGCTTGACTCTATTTTGTTGTGTATTCTGTATAATTACTTACTAGATGTGTGGTTCACCCCATCAATTACTATTTTCAGATTAAAGTATAGTTGAGAATATAGAACCTTTGGATCGCTTTGTAAGGTGCAAGGTAGAATGTGGAAGTTGTAGGCGACTTCAGTATTACTTGAAGACTTATAAGAGTTTTTTTTTTTTTTTTTTAATTATTTTTTTTAAGAGTATTGTTTCTTTGGAGTTTAATTTATTTTGGACTAATTATGTTTATGAAGTTCTATAAGTTCAGCAAGTTAGTCATGCGTCTAAATTCATGTTCCATGGATTTGGGTCATGACACTCATCACAAAGAATGAATGTTACACATTAGGATTCCAATCTCAAAAATCCCTATCCTTGATACCAAACATTCAATTACTAAAAGGAAAATATCAACTAAACAAAAATTAGGATTCCAATCCCCAAATAATCAATAAACAATTAAATTTCAATTTCTAGGATTCCAATCTCCCAAACCACATGAAGCCAGATAAAATTCACAATATTAAAGTCAAAACTAATGAAAACGCCTAAAAATCAAAAACCTTGTATAGTAGGCTTGATTGATAACTATTTCATACTGACTGTAGTTTCAATTCAAGTGTTTATCGACAATTTTAAAATTTTCAATAATCTTAGGATTGGATTTTTGCATAACTTGCTAATTGTATAATCACCATATTTCCAACCTTAGACACCACAATAAACACACAACTTTGATTAAGTTGCAGATGTTGCATAAGGTAGTTATGCTCTACCAATAGATTACCAATAAATTGCATCTTTGAAAGGTGCTTGACTCATGCGCAAGATTCTCACAAGTTTAGCCTCGTGACACTCCAAAGCAAAGTCTGAACACTAACATCCTATGCAAACTTAACATAATGCGTATGTATACCCAATAACAATCTTCTTCAAACTACACGCCCCAATCACCTTTACTTGATAATCAAGAATATTAGCCACTAAACCAACATAAGAACAATTAGAGAGCACATAAGGTTATACATGAAATCTATTCTATAATTGATGAAAAATTTTAAATAAATAATATTAGCCACCAAACTGACATCAAATTCACTACATCTAGTGATTCATTGTGTATTAATAATTGATGAAATTTTTTAAATAGTAATAATTTATATTAATCAAAAGAGTTTTGGATTATTCACTATTTAACAAAGAGTAGAAAAGCTAAAGAGAAAAAAAGAAAAAAAGAAAAAAAAAACCTTCGTTCTCACGCGTAACACTAAAAATTACCTCAAAAATTTGCCCACACAAAATTGAAAGATTGGGTGATTTTGTAAGGAGATGTTAGATGGTGAATGGAGTGTATTTGCTAGGTTTGTATTTGAGTTTGCCATGAGAACTATGTTTGGCATTAAGGGGGCTGACAAGGAGGTAGAGGTGAGAGGTGAATGTTGTGAAAGAGGGAGGGAGGCAAAGGCAGATCGTGGAAGAGTTGGGTTATTTTTTCTTAAAATTTAAACTTAATTAAATAAATAAGTAAAAATTAGTGATGCGGAAAATTGTGGAGGCTCAAAAGCTTATATGATACAACCTAAGGAAGCCAACCATTGGTCAAACATCTTTGGTTTTTAATTTATATATATATATATATATATATATATATATATAAAAGATTGTTACCTTAGAAAACATGCTATGACATTAATTGTGCTGTTAGACACATCGTTAATTTTATTTATTTATTGGATAAACAAGAGTATCCAAACCCATGTGTGTTGCTTATGCACACAAGAAGTGTATAATGTGATTTGTATTTTTATTTTATAATAAAACATACAATGGCATTAATTGCACCATTAGATACGTCGTTTTATTTATTTATTGGATAAAAAAGGGTGTATCCAGACCCCATGGAGGTGGCCCCAAGATGGGAACAAGACTTCATGAGGGTGGCTCTAAAATAAAGATAAGAGGTTTCGAATCCAGAATTTCTATTTTATATATATTATGAGACTTTAAGAACCACTAAGCCAACTCTTTGGAGTTCATACGACACATTGTCAAGGCCTAGTAGTTTTGTAATATAATAATTATATATGATGTTGCACACCTTATTTGACTACCAACATTGACAGAAAACGATATATTGTAGGAAACCCATAATCATCGAAACATGAATTCTCTAACAATATTTAAAAGTTCATTGGCCCGTCTAGGGTCCACGAGATCAATATTGTGGAACCCATAATCATCGAAACATGCCTCAACCTGGACCCCACACGCTACCAACATCTCCACAAACTCCTGTTGCCGATCAATCATCGGGTCCCCACTAAACCCAGTAACCAAACACCTTTTTAGTGTACTAATCATCTGCTTGTGTGGGCCTTGCACCATGGGATTACAATACCGATGGTCCCGATTAATCGATTTTGGCAAAGCAAGTTCCCACAATAGGTCGAGCACAGGCAGAGGCAAAATCTCATCCGTAGCGTATCGCAGCTCTGATTCAGTTCTTTGTATACCTCCAAGCATGGGTTGGTTCATTATAATCCCAGCAATCTTCAATGGCTTCAATTTCATCAAGTCTGTCTTTAAACTCGAATATAGCATGATGTTTCCACCACATCCAACGCCGTAAAGATAACACCTCGAGAAGTCTCCGTAGTCTTTGAGCCACTGCTCACCATTAGGGTTTGTGGCTTGTTCTTTAACCCAGTTGATAGCATCGACAGCATCTTCGTACTGCGCTGGGAGTCGACTCTCGGGTGCTAGACGATAGTTCACGGAAACAACAATGGTGAGAAGCTCGCTCGCAATTTCCTCACAGTTTGTGTGGGCATCAGAGTCAGCTGCACTTAAGAGAATCCAGCCACCATGGTGGCAGTAAATTACAATGGGAAGTCGAGCGATGGTGTTGTCATTATTGGAAGGCAATTTTGTTGGTCGGAAAATACGAACCCATGTCTTAGTTTTGACGTTGAGAGTGATGTCTTTAGAGACCACAGGGTCCCCATTGGGGTTTGCCTCGATTGTGGGGCGGGCTTGGCCTCGATTGAGCGTACCATCTGGGTTGAGCTTGATGTTGAGGTGGTCGTAAGGGTTGAATCTTGACCTTTGTGTTTTAGTATTTTCTTCTTCTTCTTTGGAAAAGTAACTGTAATTGGAGGAATTTCGCATATTGTTTTTCGCATATAGCCATGAACCCATTAAGAAGACGAATTAAGAAGACGAGTTTAAATCTTTTATCCTACTCTTCTTGCTCTATTATATACTTCATAAATAAAAACATATTATATGTCCATCTAATTTATTAAAAGCTAAATTTATTCATTCTATTATTTCAATTTCCTAAAATAAATAAATAAATAAATAATCCATCATATTTAGGTAATTGAAATAATAGAAAGCATAAATTTAGTATTTAATAAATTAGATAGACATATGAAATGTTTTTATTTGTAGAGTATATAGTGGAGAAAGAAGAGTAAGACAGAAGATTTGAACTCTAAAGAAAACGTATGTACGAACAAGTTTGAGTTTTTTTTTTTTGGTTTCTTTTCTTTGTATTTTGAAAACGGTTATTATTATTATTATCTTTTTTAATATTTATTTTGTCATTGTTATCATGTTAATGAAAACATCGGATATGTATTGGCTTTAATATTTGGGACCATCAAAGTTGGGTAATATGCGTTGTTTTCCATTGTTGAAAATGTCAAAGATGGGTTGTTAATTTCTTTATTCAGAGCAAAAAGAGTAATTTTAGTATCATATAAAATTAACGTAACTTTGGTCACAACTATCTTGCATTGTAGATTGTGATTGGTTACAAGTCATCTTACGTAAACTTATCATTTTTTATCTACCAGTCACTGTTACATGGACAATTATGGTATTTTATATGGTCTTAAATATTTTTACAAAAAGGGGTAATGTGGTAGACTAGAGCATGGAAGTATCAAACTTTTGAACCCGAAATTTGTTAAGAACTTTGTCAAATTCGTGCTGTTGATGGTAGTTTTTATAAACCAATGAATAGATTGAAAGTTAAAATTATTTGACCTCTAAATATTTTTTTTCCAAAAATAATTCAAACTTTTATTTCTCACATATTGAATCATTTCAAGAGATAAAGCGGACTTCACCGGAAAAACCTAAAAATCCAGTTAAGGATGTAATTACCATATATTTTTGAGAGCGATTATCAATATATATATATACATATATATTTTCCTTTTAAAAAAAGTTGTTAAGGGTCTTGGCCCCCTCTCCTAATATAGTTTCCCTCCTTACTGGATACCGTTAGAAAATTCCAAAATTTCAAAATATTTTATTTTCCGTGGTTGCAAAATTGGATTTGCTCCCGTGTTTCTGTTACATATCCAAGTTCACCACCAATATTTATGCTTCTGAGAAATTTATTATTCAACTACGTACATATATAACCTTGAATTCTTTGAATCATATGCCAGAAATGAGCAATCACAGTCTCATAGATTATCTGATTATGTCGTCTGATCCCTACCAACACTTTCAAATTGCTCACAATACTGATGGCACTCTGACTCGATATATGAGGTTGCCAAAGACCAAAGCAAACCCAGTGGCCTCTCCCGGAGACCCTGTGCTCTCCAAGGATCTCATTCTCAATGCCCAAAACAAAACCCGTGTCCGAGTCTACATTCCGACACCAAAACTTTCTTCAAATGATGGCATAAGGATTCCCATCATAATTTTCTACCCTAGTTCTGCATGGATTCTTTTAAATTGGGACACTACCCTGGTCCATTTACAAAGCTCAAAGCTCGCATATCAAGTTTCTGCCATTGTTGTTAGCGTTGAATATCGTGTTGCCCCAGAGAATAGGCTCCCAGCGCAATACCATGATGCAATGGACGCAATTCTTTGGGTGAGAGAACAAGCATTGGATCCAAACGGTGAGCAATGGATTAGAGATTATGGAGATATTTCAAGGTGTTATCTACATGGAAGTGCTAATGGTGGGAATATGGTATTTTTCGCTGCGTTAGAAGCAACGGGAATGGAGTTGGAGCCCTTGAGGATTGCTGGGAATATAATGAACCAGCCCATGTTTGGTGGCATGCAAAGGACGAATTCAGAGTTACAGAACTATGGGGACGTGATGTTGCCCTTGTGTGCACAAGATTTGGCTTGGAAGCTCTCGTTGCCAGAAGGTGAAGATCGAGACCATTGGTATTGTAATCCGATGGTGGAGGGCCCCCATACGAGTGCCATTAGTAAGCTTGGTAGGTGCCTTGTGATTGAGTCCCGTGGGGACCCATTGATTGATCGACAACAGGAGTTTGCAACCATGTTGATAAGGCATGAGGTCCAAACTGAAGTGCAATTCGACCCTTTGGGGTGCCATGCGATCGAGATCATAGACCTGGAATGGGCAAACGCTCTTGTGGAAAGGATTAAACGCTTTATTGTAGAAGCAGAAAATAAATCATGAGTCGCAAGAGCCTTTTAGCTCAATTGATTGGCATCTATTTAAATTTTTAATGGAGATATCTAAAACTTAAACCCTCTCTTCCACAACTATCAAATTATACATAAATTAATTAATTTAAAAAAGAAAAACCTTAAATTTATGGTGATCCAAGTAAGTCACATTAAATTTATGGTTAGTCACACTAATTAGAGGGAAAAACCCAAAATAGATTTCATTATTACTAGCTTTCTTATGCAATGCATGTTTTATATTAAAGTTGAATTACAATGAAAATCAAACTAAACCCAAATTAACTTTTAATTGTAGTCTAATTTAGTGTCAAGTGTCTATTTTAATTTTATTAACTTCGGTAAGCCGGTTTTTGTGCATATTAGGCTATCCTAACTAATGCAACTTTTACCACCGCATACCCTTAATACGATAGTCACTCCTTAAGTATAAGTGTTTATGGGGTGTTGAAGGGGGATAAGGATCGAGATTCAAGTCTTCAAGAGGAGTTTCACACATATATACATTTATTAGATTATATTAGAGTAGAATTTCTATCTTATAAAAAAAAAAAAAATCTAACGCAACTTTTCCTATGCTATAGCCCTTGTGTTTTGTAGTTTTAACAACCGTAGAGGCCAGTATGATCCCCGGACTGGACCATGGTCAGCAACAAAATTTTGCCTCAGAAATAAATCAAAAACTATCGAACTGAATTGTGTGGCACCGCATGACTCTTCTTCGTTATCAAACTAAAAAAGTAGATGCTAACGTAAATGCAACAAGCATGAATGAAGGGAAAGCTGTTGTAAATTAAACAAAAATGAAAGAGAAAAAAAACATTGTTATCCACACAGTACCGTGGGAAAATTTCGCCCTAAATTTTTGGAACTACATTATTTTCATGGTTACAAAGTCTGGATCTGGGTTTCTGTTATATATACCCAGATTCACCATCAAAATTTTCATACACCTAGAAATTTATTACACATGTAGAAAACCCAAAATTCTTCCACCTAGAAATTATTAAACAAGCAAAATCGATATTATGTCGTCTGATAGAGATCCCTGCGACTACCTTAAAACTGCTTTAAATCCTGATGGTACTCTCACTAGATTTGTGACGTTCCCAAAAAAGAAGGGCAAACCCCATGGCCTCTAATGGCGACCCTGTGGTCTCCAAGGATCATACTCTCAATGGCCAAAAGAAAACCCACGTCCGAATCTACATGCCGGCCATCAAATTGGCTCGAAATGATGACATAAGTTTCCGATCATAATTTCCTACCCCCTTTCGAGTTGGTACCTTTATTTATGGGATACTGAAACGATCTACAAAGCAACTTCGAAGCTCACATCCGAGGTTCCTGTTATTGTTGTCTCCGTTGGCTACTACATTGCCCCAGAAAATAGGTTGCCAGCGCAACATCATGACACCATGGAAGCAATTCTTTGGGTGAGTGAACAAGCATTGAATCCAAAGGGTGAGCAATGGATTAGAGATTACAGAGAAATTTCAAGGTGTTATCTACATGGAAGTGGTTGTGGTGGGAACATAGCTTTTTTCGCAGCATTAGAAGCAACGAGAATGGAGTTGGAGCCCTTGAAGATTGTTGGGAATATAATGAACGAACCCATGTTTGGTGGCATGGAAAGGAAGAAGTTAGAGCTGCAGAATCGTATGGACCCTGCCTTCCCATTTTGTGCATATGATTTGACGTGGGAGCTCTCATTGCGAAGGTGAAAATTGAGTCCATTGTTATTGTAATCCTATAGCGGAGGGCCCACACACAAGCGCCATCAGCAAGCTTTGTAGGTGTCTTGTGATTAGGTTTCATGGAGACTTGATGATTGATCTGCAACAAGAGTTTGTAACCATGTAGGTGAGGCATGGGGTCCAGATCGATGTGCTGTTCCACCATTCAGGGTTCCCTGCAATTGAGATGGTAGGCCCGGAATGGTCGAATGTTGTTGTGGAAATGATTAAAGACTTCATCGATGAAATGGAAAACAAACCATGGGCCAAAATGGCCAAATGGCCATAAAATCGTAAGTATATAGTTAGTAGACCCAGTTTACAAACATTATAACTTACTAGCATCTTGAATCTCAAAGACTCGATTTTGGGACTATAAATCGAGTCTTTGAGGCTCGATTTGTATGTTTGGATCAGTTCTGATGTGGCATTTTTTTTACGTGGGTGTCCACCTGAAAATCGAGTCTCTAAAACTCGATTTCTAACCCAAAATTTTTTTTAAAAATTTTAAGTCTGTACATGCCGAAATACCCAAAACAAATTTAAGAAACCTCACCGTTACGTAGATCAGATCAGATCAGAGGGAGAGAAAGAGAAACTCACTGCTACTCAGATCAGATCAGAGGGAGAGAAAGAGAGAACCTCACCGCTAAACCTCACTAGCGCGGCCTGGGGCTCGCGCGGGCCTAGGTCGCGCGCGGCATGGGGCTCGCGCGAGCCTGGGTCACTGGTCAGTTTCTGGTCATGCCGCGCGCGCCTGGGTCTCCGATCTCGATCTTCTCTCTCTTTCTGTTTCTGGTTTTCTTCTTTCTTTTTTTTTTTTTTTTTTTTTTTTTTTTTTGTTCTCTGGGTTTTTCCTCTGATGCTTTGGTGTTTGGTCTGAGTTGGTCCTATTTATAGGGCTTAGAAATCGAGTCTTAGAGACTCGATTTTTATGTGGTCCACGTGGAAAAATATGCCACACATAAGATGTAATTAGAGCATGGAAATCGAGTCTATGATGCTCGATTTATAGGCCAAAATCGAGTCTTTGAGACTCGAGATGCTAGTAAATTATAATATTTACAAACTGGGTCTACGAACTATATACTTACGATTTTATAGCCATTTGGCCATTTTGGCCCAAACCATGACTTCAATACTTTGTTATTAATGTGGTATTAATGTTACTAGAATTGTTACTAATGTGGTATTAATGTTAATAGAAGTAGTACATTTACAATATTTTCACTACAAATCATAAGTAGTAACTTGTTATTGGTTTTAATTTAAATTCATCACTTAAATTACTTTTTTTATTTATTTAATTATAATAGTTAGTAATAACTTATCACTTAAAATTTGTTGTAAAAGTGTCATGAAAAAATTATGAACATAGCATTTCCAGTTAAGTTTGTACAAAAGGTTGAGTAAAAAGAGGAAAATCCTCTAACCAAATTTGAGATCCCTTCGAAACATGATCAAACATTAGAAGGCTTGATTTGATTTGCTAATATATATATATATATATATATACTTGAATGTACCGCATTTTATCTGAATAGGAAAAATGTTTATGTGACAAATAAATTGCATTATTGGCAAGTCTAATATTAAAAAATCAAACTCAATGCTAATGAGTCTAAATTTTATTGGCCACTTCAGCACTTAGATGTAAAAAAGAAAAGAAAAAAGTCACATCAGCGTTATATGCCAGCTATGCAATAATTAAAATCCAAATTAGTTTTTGATTATTGTCTAATTTTGTGCCACATATCCATTTTAATTTTCTTAAATTTAGTACTAAGTGACATATTTATAATACTTAGAGCAAAAGTTGAGATGATCAACTCACTCACTTGAGCATTCACATTCAGATTTCTAAAAAATATCTATTTTACACTCTAAAATGCTATTTTATCTATTTTATCAACTCATTTAACAATATTCAATATCCCATTTCTTATTTTTACATAGACCATAATGTAATAATATAAAATGAGAGAGAGAGAGAGAGAGAGAGAGAGAGAGAGAGAGAGAGAGAGAGAGAGAGTTAGAGATCTCGATTTGGATCTTATGATCCTAAGATTTGATATCCCTAAACCATCCTAGATCTCATTAGAATCTCAACTAAAGTAAAATCCGTGTGGGATCCCGATCCGAATCTTAGGATTTTATAGGATCTTGATCTCATAGTGATACTAAAGATCCTCTGATATAAAGGAAATTTAAAAAAAAAATAATAATAAAAAAGGACTCCAAATGTTTCGAGTTGATAAAAAAAAATGTTATAAACAAATTAGCCCAGAAACCTTAGCCCAAATTGATTTAAAAAAAAAACATATATAAAAAAGGGAAAAAAAATAAAACCTTAAGGCTCACGGTAGTAATAAGTTGTCACCTTAACGACTTAACCTAAACATAAAACAAAAGATAAGTGAAGAGACTAGCAAGACTACTAGAGAGTTGAAAGCAAGTGCAAGAAGCTAAGAAATCTGATAGTGAGGCCACTGTGAGAGAAACCATCAACAACAACAGAGTTTTTTTTTTTTTTTTGTTAAAATAGTAATTCCGTTGTTAGTTGCTTTCTCATGATATATATTGGCTGTCAATTGCTTAAATTTTATTGTGATTAATAAAATTAGAATTGATATAATTTGGTACTACTTTTTATTAGTAATTTCAATTATTTGTGTCAAAATTTACTTTTTTTTTTCAATGCTTCTTTAATATATGTTATCAATTATAATTATGAGTATTTTTTAGTATTTTTTTAATTGGAAAGTAGGATCTCCTACAATTTGATTCCCAAACCCTCTCATAAATACCATGTAGGATCTTGATCTTGACAACTACAAAAGTGATAATAAAAATGAATAAAAAATAAATACAAACTTGCTACAATAGTTGCTATAAATACAAACTTACTGTTCACATTTGCTAAAAAGTTATTTTATTTATTTTATCTACTTGTTTAACAATAGCCAACATCCAATTTCTTATTTTTACATTGAATATAATTAAATAATATAAAATATGTGTGTGTGAGAGAGAGAGAGAGAGAGAGAGAGAGAGAGAGAGAGAGAGAATAAAAATGAATAAAATATAAATACAAACTTATTACAATAGTTGCTATAAATACAAAATTACTATTCACATTTGCTAAAATATTTTAGCAATACACACCTAGGTAAGGCTCAATTTGAGTGCATGTTTTGCTAAAATAACCATTTGGGGGTTTTATACCCCCAATGCTAACGCTCTTAAGTACTAGTTCAATGTTTTTATGTGTATAATATGTTACAACATATGAAAGTTTTAATGTAAAATTAGAATATGTTACATATGAAAGTTTTAATGTAAAATTAGAATATGTTACATATGAAAGTTTTAATGTAAAATTAGAAGTAACTTTAAATTTTCCTTTTTCAGGAAATTGAATCCTAAATTTTGATATTTCTTAGATGTGGTGCAAGGAATACTAAAATTTTTACTAGATAACCTTTATAAATTAAACTATCGTATTTTTTTTTTTTTTTTTTTATAAAAAAAAGTAATTCATACCTACATTTATTATGTTATAAAATTAGTCATACACATTTATTTTTATAGTAGTTTATAGAGATTATATATAATTTTGTAATAATTTTCTTAGGACAAAGTTTAGTTACAAAATTGGTTGTAGTTTAAGGTTACAATCTTACTCAATATCATTAACATTACTACATATTTTGAAAATCTAACTGTTGGATTGCATGTTCTTTATGCTCTTAATATATATGTCAAATTTTGTGACAATTGGATATTATTTACTATATGATCTATAAGATTATATTTTATGCATAATTTTAAACTACAAAAACTTGCAATTCAAACAATTTATTGATAACATAACTATTTATTTTTAATTTTCTAGAAATTTTGTAAGTATGAATAATATAAAAAGAAGATGTAATCAAATAGTGGATTTGTCAAAATTCATCTCCAATAAAAAGATATTGAGTAAGGTTGTGGACTTAGGCTACAACTAATTTTGTAGCTAAATTTTGTCATTTTTTTTTTATCCCTTGTATAGAAATGGGCCAACTAAGAGGAAGTAAAATAACTATGAGCTAAATTACTTGTTGGCTATTAGAAAACTATTTCGTTAATGATGCAAGATGAGATCAATGATCAAAGCAGGAACTCAAGGTTGAAATCACTATTTACTCCATATGTCATTACACCACATGTAGTTTCAGTATTATGTATTGTTAAACTTCAAGTAGCTTAGTGTATAGTCTTATTTATTTATTGAAAAATACTATGATTACATAAAGTGACAAGTTATGACAAAAGTTATGTATTTTTATGTAGTCCTAATATTGCTCTTATTGATTAGTTATAGCTTGAGTTTGAGACACATGTCTACGTCATTAGTTAATTAGTAGTGCCTTGTTGCAGTGGGATTTTGGTTATTACAAGGAGTTGGTTAAGTTTTTTTTTATTTATTATTTATTATTATTATTTTTTTTTTTGTAAATGACACTTGGAATTAAACTACTGAACAATAAGTCTGTTACAACAAACAAGGCGAGCTTTATCTCTAGCCAGTAACTCAGCCACCACATCTGGTGGGTTAAACAAAAAGTGAAAATATGTTACAACAAGTTCTTCTCCCATCCAAGCTTACCAGTCAGCACAGCCATTTGCTTCCCTAAACACGTGTGCCACCGAGGAATTAGGGAAGGTCTTTATCAAGTTCTTGCATTCAGTTAAAAGAAGTTCAAGCATTAGATTGACCACTGAAGGTCTTGAAACAAGCTGAACAATAAACTCAGCATCCATTTCAATACAAATGTTCTCAATTCCTAGTTGCTTTTCACGGTAAGTCCATCCTTAAGAGCCCATAGTTCTGCCATTGTGCTAGAAGTGTTACCAAGCTTCCTTGCAAACCTAACTATCCAATCGCCATTGCTGCATCTTAAAACACCACCTCCACTAGCCTTGATCGGATTCCCATACATAGTCCCATCCGTATTAAGTCTCACCCATACCCTAGAAGGCTTGGTCCATTTCACTTGGACTTGCACTCTGCTAGGTTTGGTAGGTCCATTAGGAACAACTGCATAAAACTCCACTCCCTTTTTTAGACAAAGAGCACTCATGCCCTCTTCCATTCTCCTAGTTTGGAATATTGCCTTATTTCTATGCAGCCAAATGGTCTAGATTGCTTGTGGAAATAAGATTTCCATGGCACACGGGGTCTTGGAACATTTTGGAAGTTCTGCAATACTTCTCTAGCCAAGCTTCCAAGTTCAAACCGAAAAAATCCTAGTTATCTTTCTCGAATCCCAAGTCCTTCCACATAGATTTAGCCACCCTACAATCCCTAAGGGTATGGAGAATGGATTTAAGCCCTTCATGACATAACTCACACGTCGGGTCAAGATTTAACCCTCTTGAATCAAGAACTTCCTTAGTAGGCACGCTGCGATGAGTGCACAGCCAAATAAAATTTTTATTCTAAGGGATGTGCAAACTTTCCACACCCATTGAAGAGGACTAGTGTCGAGGTTCAAGAGGTTAAACCCTTTAACTATGAGATAGGCTGATTTAAGGGAGAAGGAACCATCCTTAAAGAATGCCTAGATTAGGATGTCTTCTTGGATAGGATTTGCTGCAATGGGGATGCCTTTAATCTCTTGTAAAATTCTGTCTGGGAGGCTGAGTGAAATACTCTCCACATTGGCAAGCAAGCTTTTGGCCGAGAGTCTGTCTTCCCCTTCAACTAAAGGGCCTTCAATTTGATTCCCGAGGGGTCTAGAAGGAAGCCAGAAATCTTCCCAAGCACTCACACTCTCTCCATTAGCAATGGACCATTTTAAGCCTTTATTAAAGATAACCCCTCTCTCCTTACAAGCTTTCCAAATTCGAGAAGCTGGTTGTTTCCTAACTTCCCCCCTTAGCCGATGTGGGGTAAGGTATTTACAAGTAAGCATTTGAGCCCACAGCATATCTGGACTAAAGGCAATCCACCAACAAAGTTTAGCCAAAATTTCAGAATTCCTAGCTTTCATTTCAAAGATTCTGAGACCCCCCAAAATGATTGGGTAGGTGTCTTTGTTCCACCCAACTAAATGAATTTTCTTCTTTTCCACTGTAGATCCCCAAAGAAAATCCCTCGTCAATTTATTCACATCCTCGCAAACCTTGACAAGGAGTTTGTGACATTGCATAGCATACTCAAGTATTGAGGTCACCGCTGCCTTGATGAGCACTAATCTCCTCGCTGATGATAGACACTTAGATTTCCAACCAGCTAATTTTGCTTGAACTCTTTCCACAACAAATTGGAATTCATTACGTCTCCTCCCCTTGTGGATTATTGAAAATCCAAGGTATTTTCCGAGGTTGTGAGTTTCACAAATCACTGTTTGGTTCACTATCTCCATTTTTTATTCCACGGTGACATTAGGCGAGAAGAAAATTTTAGATTTCTCCTTGCTAATTTTTAGGCCTGTAAGCTTGCAAAATTCATCTAAAACTTCAACTACAACCTCGATGTTACTCTTGTCAGTTTTGGCAAATAAAAGGAGATTGTCAGTAAAAAAAAAAAAAGGGTGGGAAAATCTAGGTCCACTATGAAACGCCTTGATCCTCTTCCAACTCCCCTCCTCACACTTCAAGTCAATTAAGGTACTCAAGAATTCCATGCAAAGAATGAATATGTATAGGGAAATCAAATCCCCTTGCCTCAGACCACAAGATGGGAATATTTCTCCAAGCTGATCCTCATTAAAGAGCAAAGATGCCGTGGTAGTAGAGATGCAACTTAAAATTAATTCCACAGTATCTGAATGAAATCCCAAGCTTACTAGCATACTTCTCATAAAACTCCATTCTAATCGATCATAAGCCTTCTCAAGATTGACTTTGATTATCATGAAATCTTTCTTTCCTTTTTTCCTCTCAATTGTGTAAACCAACTCTTGAGCAATGATAACATTGTCAGTGCCTTTTCTTCTTGAAATGAAGGTTGTTTGGGAAGGGGAAACCAGGGTAGGCATAAGGTGTTTCATACGATGCACTAGGATCTTGGTCACAATTTTATAGATTGTGTTGCATAGGCTAATCGGCCTAAAATGGTTTATGGTTTCTGGTCCAAGTTGTTTTAGGATGAGGGCAATCAAAGTCCTATTGAGGTGTTCAAGAATTTTCTTTGTACAAAAGATTTTTTTGACTTCAAATTTTACAGACTCTCCCACAGTCAACCAAAACCTTTGGAAAAATCCAGCATGAAGTCCATCCAGCCTTGGAGCTTTAAACGCTTTCATGGAGTTTAAAGCAAATAGGATTTTGCGTCAGAAGGGGCCTCTACCAAGTTATGAGCTTCCGAATCAAATAAGCAATTCCCCCAAATAGGGATTCGGTTTGGGGCTTTGTGGCATACTACCTGTTCAGTTCTGTACAACCTCTCAAACCCATTAGTAAAAATATCTTTCAACCTCTCAATATCTTCTTGCCATTCACCATATGCATTCATTATTCAATTAATCTGATTATTGCTCCTTTGGATGAGGGTGGATAGGTGGAAGAAGGTAGTGTTTCTCTCCCCTTGGATTAACCAATCAGTCCTCACTTTAATCCCCCATAACTCTTCTTGCAAGGTCATAATCTTTTCAAGCTCCTCCGATAACCAAGAGTGCATGTTAATTAGTCTCTAACTTGGGTTTTGAGCCATGGCCTTCTCCACCCTTAATAGTCTAGCCATGAGGTTTCTTTTCTTCCAAAATGTGTTTCCAAACTCCTCACTTTCCAATTTCTAGCTTTATGGGTAAAGATGTTGATAGCACCTCTGATGTTTTGCTAATTCCCCTCCCAGGCTTCTTTGACAATAGGAGGAAACCCTTCGTGACTGAGCCATATCGATTGGAATCGAGAAGGCCTTTCACCGAATCTATTGGGAGGGTTATCCAAAGATAAGAGTAAAGGGCAATGATCAGAGTTAATATATGCTAAGTGTTTGACAAGAGCCTCAGGAAAGCAAGACTTACATTCCGGGTTCGTCCAGACCCTGTCCAATCTCCCTTGAATTAATCTAGGAAGGTCTCTTTTGTTAGTCTAGGTAAACTTAGGCCTCGTAAATCCCAAATCAATTAAGTTGCAGAAATTCATACAACTTGTATATTCCTCAACCCTCCTTCTACATATCCCATTACCTCCCATTTTCTCATCACCATAAACTACTTCATTGAAGTCTCCCATATACCTCTCCAATAGGACTTTTAAATTGCCCCACAATAAACATCTTTCTCTAAACCGTGGACTACCATAAATTGAACTTAAAAGCCAGGGTTGGGAAAGGGAGCTAACTTGGACAATGGCATGAATTTTTTGTTCCGTAGCTAGTAGAATGTCCATGGACACAAAATCTGATCACCACAGAAGCCATATCCTGCCAGCATAGCCAATGGTTTCCATGGAGTATGCTCCACCAAAAGGCAGCCTTCTAATGATCTCATCAACCTTAGGACCATCAATTCTAGTCTCCGTAATCACAAAAATAACTGGTTGGTGCCACTCTACCAGGTCCATCACAATCTTTCTGAATGTGGGCTTCATTGCCCCTTTACAATTCCATATTAAAATGTTCATGATCGGATTAGGGGAAATGCGAAAATCAAAGCATGTCAGGGATGGCTCCTCCCCTATCTCCTTTAATTTCCATGCTTGCCTCAATTTTTTCCTCTCCCTGAGTACACGTGGGAAGAGGTTCACAAAATGTTTTAGAATGCCAAATTGAGCTTGGTTGCTAAGGATGTCCAAAGTACATGCAATGGTCGGCATCGAGAATTGGAGAAGTTTGATTAGGGATAAGTTTCCCATTACCACCATCTCTATTGGCCGTTCCAGCAGAACTTTCCTTTGTACGATCACCGATTCCAGATGGATATTTTCCAAAGCACTTAAGAGATTTTTCGTAAAGGTGCATCTAGGATTACTTCCTAAGCTACGTAGACAGAATGCTTACTAGAGGCTGAAATTTTGACTTGTTCATGAGGAAGTGCCAATACGGATTTGGCATGGTGATCCAAGCTTCATCCTTCATTGGAAGATATCCCAATTGAGCACTCACCTCCGTTAGGGGAAAAATGTTTTTCCACGCCTCCATTGCTTCCTCCTCATACCAGCCTATGATGTTTGTTGGGTCTCTTTGAATCCCTTCTATTGTTTTGCCGCCTAATGGAATTACTTTCCCTCTGAGAAATATTGCCCATTTCTCCATTGCAGGTTCCATTCTCTTCAACTCTAGCACCAAACTAAAAATTTAGGCTTAATGGGGGCAAATTGCCTTCAGATGTGGTATTCATTGAGTTAGTGGGGCATGTGTCACTACCCCATCTCTTAGTGCTTGCGTTCTCACCATGGGTTACAGAACTTTTACTTTGGTATAGCTTCAGGGGCCCATATTTAAACAATACCAGCTCATTCTTTTTTTCCTTTTGTACTAGTTGGTTCCTATGGGACTGGCTTTGTTAGGAATGGACATGTCATTGCTCCCTCGGCCCATTCTCAGTGTACGCTTTTCTCTTCCCATCCCTTCCTATGTCAGATTTTGTGTCTCGAGATGCCCTTTGCGTGTGCCAATTAGCTACTTCCCCATTCCTACCCGTTACTCCAATAGAAGTATTAGGCTCACGTGAGCTTCCTTGGTTCCTATAAGGTCTATTCTTTCGTTTCACAACCATCCAATCACCATACTCCATCCCAGCCATCCCAGACTCCCCAACGTCTCTCTATCACTGCCTTGGGACATGATCATACTTGTGTTAAGGTTTTGCTATTGCTCGTTGCTATTAGGACTGTTTGGTGATGATTTCAGTTTTTTGATTATCGTAGGACAACCCTCTTTCCTATTACCTATGCGTTCGCATGCAAAGCATATATCATTTATACCTTCATATTGCACTGCTTGGATCATCTTGCCAGTCTTAGTAGATTTTATTAATGGTTTTTATATGTTAATTTGTACACAAATTCTAGCAAAACAACCCCTTTCCCCATGGATCATGTGGGAGTCAATCCAAAGCATAGGCCCAATGGTGCTTCCGATTTTCTTAAGAATAATGTGGTCATAAAACTCAATAGGTAATTTGGGTAGTCTTATCCATACTGCAATTGATGAACACGAAACCTTTGAGGCCTTGAATTCAGGTTCCCATTGTCTGATAGTTAAGAACTGTTGTCTAAAAAACCATGGCCCTCCTTTCAAGACATCATCAAGGTTAGACTTAAGATCAAACTTGCTCAGGAAAAAATCGTGCTCAAGATCAATGATGTCCATTCTGCCCACTGGTTTCCACATGACTCTCAGTCTAGATGACAAGTGCATGAAACCACATTCCTACCAAATGTGTTCACGATAATGGCCTGCCCCCAGGGTTCTCTGATCCTGCGTATTTCCTCCTTTGACAGCTTCAATGTAGTCATCCCCTCGCAAAGTACTTCCTCTACCTCATCAGACTCTATCTCCTCCTCCATTGACGTTTCGAATCCAAATGCTTGTTCATAGGCACCCGGAATGGATCCCACAAGCCGGTCTTTGTAGCTTCCACGATGGTAACCACTCCTATCATTCTTTTCAAAGCCATTCCTAGAGGCTTCGCCCATCGAGTGAACGTCTTTATACTTCTTGGTACTCCATTCCAGTGTATCTTCCTCTTCAGTGCTTCTCCCTCAAGTCATGTTTTTTTCCCCTCAATTAAAATTTATATTTTGTCTCTTGGTTAAGTTGTTAGTTCTCTATTTGTTTCGAAGTTAATGTTTTCTAGAAAATAAATCATTTTTCACATTTTATTTGTCTCGATGGAAAACCTTATGTGGAGATAGCTTTCCATATTTTCTCGTGTTTGGTAGTATAAAAACATAGGTCAAAGGAAAACTATCGCTTAACTTCCTTTATTTAACAATTGACATATGAGGCTGTTGTTTTCCAATAAAATCTTGTGGGAATGACTCTAATTCATGCAAAACTAAATAAGGAAAATAACTCTATTTTATACGAAACTAAATAAGAGATGTTAAAGATAGTTTACAACTCATTTTAAGGTCATTGCCAAATATATATATATATATATATAAAATAGTTCTGTAAAAAATTCATTTTCGAAAATAATTATTTTTTGAAAAATGTTAATATCAACACAAACAGGGTGTCAAAAAAAAAAAATTATATGTTTTTTTTTTCATTTTCCTATGTTTGTTAGTAACTTTAAATTAATTGAAAAACGATCTCCTCTTAACTTTCCTTATATAGTTTATCATGAGATAGAGTTTTTTTTTTTAAATATAATTATTTTTCTTTGACTTATTTTTTCTGATATTACCAAATATTAGAAACAGTGAAAAACTATTTTCACGGGAGATTTATCACTGAAACAAGCTGAACGAGGGAACGTTGACCAATGATTTTTTATTTCATTGTCTCATATAAACAAACAGTGTATAAATTATTTCATTCTAACGAGAATTTAGAATCAATTCGAGTCTCAATTCTATTCTTTCATCTCAGTTTTATCGTTGACCCATTAATTATTTCCTTTTTTATTATTCTATTTACTACTTTTAGAGAATGTCATTGAAACAAGCTGATCGAGGGAACGTTGACCCATGATTTTTTATTTCATTGTCTCATATAAACAAAGAGTGTATAAATTATTTCATTCTAACGAGAATTTAGGATCAATTCGAGTCTCAATTCTATTCTTTCATCTCAGTTTTATCGTTGACCCACCCATTATTTCCTTTTTTATTATTCTATTTACTACTTTTAGAGAATGTGTTGCTAACGTACAGGGAAGCATGTAGTCGGTGATTGGTTTGAACCTAACTCAAAACTCAGCTATCATTTCTTTTTTCTTTTTTTGCGATCATTCAACTGATTCTTATATCTTATTACTCAAACTCATCTATTCTCATATCTCATTTCTTCATCTTTACTTTTTCCATATCTTACTTTTGAAACTCAATTTTTTGACGAAGTAGTGGAGCTCACACACTGCTTGGTCACAATTAATGGTAACAAGAAGCACAATTCCCTCATATGCCCAGCAGAAACTCAATGGCATAGCTCAAACAAGAATCACAATATCCACATATTTTTCAGTATTGTGAATTAGATAGCAAAAAGGAAATTGAGAGAGAAAGAGAGCACAAAAAATCCAAAGCCTGGATTTGTGTTGTACCCAGATTCAGGATCAAAATTTTCATGCACCTAGAAATTTATTTGAAAACCCAAAATTCTTCTTCATCATCTACCACCAATTATTAAACAATCAAATCAGTATAATCCTAACAAATGTCGTCAGGTATAGATCCCTACGACCACCTTTGCATTTTTCTGAACCCTGATGGCACTCTCACTAGATTTTGGACGCTCCCAAAGAAAAAAGCAAACCCTATTGCCACTATTGGCGAGCCTGTGGTCTCCAAGGATCACACTCTCAATGCTGAAAAGAAAACGCACGTCCGAATCTACATGCCGACCATCAAATTGCCTCCCAATGATGACACAAGGATTCCGATCATAATTTTCTACCCCTTTTCGAATTGGTACTTTTCTATGTGGGACACTGAAAGCAACGACAGGATAGCCTCAGAGCTCGCATGCCAGGTTCCTGCTATTGTTGTCTCCGTTGACTACCGCCTTGCACCAGAGAATAGGTTGCCGGCGCAATACCATGATGGCGTGGACGCAATACTTTGGGTGAGGGAACAGGCATTGAATCCAAATGGTGAGCAATGGATTAAAGATTACGGAGATATTTCAAGGTGTTACCTGTATGGACATGGTACTGGTGGGAACATAGCATTTTTCGCTGCGTTAGAAGCAACGAGAATGGAGTTGGAGCCGTTGAAGATTGTTGGGAATATAATGAACCAACCCCTGTTTGGTGGCATTGTAAGGACAGACTCAGAGCTGCAACATTCTACGGACCCTCTCCACCCCTTGTGTGTACAAGATTTGATTTGGGAGCTCTCTTTGCCAATTGGTGAAAATCGGGACCATTGGTATTGTAATCCGATAGTGGAGGGCCCGCACACGAGCGCCATTAGCAAGCTTGGTAAGTGCCTTGTGATTGGGTTTGGTGAGGACTTCATGTTCGATCGGCACCAAGAGTTTATAACATTGTTGATGAGGCATGAAGTCCAAATTGAAGCACTGTTCCACGATTCTGGGTTCCATGCAATCGATCTGGCAGTCCCAGAATGGGCGGATGCTATTGTGGAATCGGTTAAAGACTTCATAGCAGAAGCCGAAAACAAACCGTGAGTTCTATACTTCAATTGTTGCTAATATATTTTTATTTTTACTTTTAGAGTTAAATTAACGACAGTGGTATTATCAACTCTTAACAGTTCAAAAGGTTGAAGAAAGGAGGACTATAAAACCTGATTTGAGGTCCCTCCCGAACATGAGCAGACTTCGCAAGGATTCAGATCCCCTCTATGTTGTAATTGTCAATTTGAAACTTTGAACTAGAGCAAGTCTCTGTTTCTTTCTTAAACTTTTTTGATAGCAAGTCTCTGTTTCTATTGTTCTGGAGCCGAAGTAAAATAAAATAAAATAAAATAAAAAATTATTCCTCTTGTCGTGCATTCATTTTTGTATTATTTTATGGTTGTCTTGTTTAAGTTTGTTAGGGCAATAGCATCGGTCTTTCTAAATTTTTCCTTCTTTTTTAACGTTGCAATCTAATTTTTCTATTTTATACAAGCACCTCGCAAAATCACTCATATTAATTTGTCTTTCTAATAATAATTTTTATCATTATTTCATATTCCTACACACACTCTCTCTCTCTTTTATTCCGAACATGGTCACTCATCACTCATTCATTTATGAAAAAAATTCTCTCTACCCAAATCTGAAAATTCTCTCCACCGGACTCCATGGATGAGCGCTCCTCTCCTTCACTCATCAGCACTTTCTCTCTCATGGCAGCGGTGAGCACTCCACCCAATCCTCCATGGCAGCAGCATCTTGGGTTTTGGGTTGATTTGGGTTTTCCAAATGGGTTTGCTGTTGGGTTTGCCGTTGGAGGTTTGTTTTGGTTGATTTCAGTTGGGTTTGGGATGGGTTTAAGTTGATTTCCATTGATTTTGGGTTGATTGTGTTTGGATTTTGATGATGTTGTAATGGATAAGTTTTGGTGGTGGTGGTTGGGTTGCAGTGGTGCTGGGCAGGGTGGTCTTTTTCCTGGCCATTGAAGAGATGAGACGAAGAGAGAAAATAATTTGTTTAGTAAGAGTGGAGAGAGAAAAATAAAATAAAATAATTATATAGAAAGCTATAATAGTTATGCATATATGTATGATTACTGTAACAATTTTGTATATAAAGTGTTTTAGACAAATTAATGTGGGTAGTTTTTAGTAAAAATGTGTAAAATTTGCAACTTTTTCTATTTTGGCCCGACTGGTGCAATAGCTCTTAAGGTAAACATTTGCTTAAGCATTGAATAGAAATGGCGGGGAGTTATTTGTTTAGGCATTCCAGCAATTTTGTCAATTAAAGAAGAGGTTAACTCTATAACCATATTTGGACTTGTGATCAAGCCATTGATACCGATAAAAAATAAATAGGCGCTCACATATAATGATCGAAACGTGTTTGGTGGCACGGAAAGGATGAAGTCAGAGTTACAAAATTGTATTGACCCTGCCTTGCCATTGTATGCATATGATTTGGTTTGAGAGCTCTCGTTGCCAGAAGGTGAAAATTGAGACCATTGGTATTGTAATCCTCTGGCGGAGGGCCCACACACAAGCGCCATCAGCAAGCTTCGTAGGTGTTGCGATTGGGTTTTATGGGGACTTGGTGATTGATCGGCATCAAAAGTTTGTAACCATGTTGATGAGGCATGGGGTCCAGATCGATGCACTGTTCCACCATTCAGGGTTCCATGCAATCAAGATTGTAGGATCAAAATAGTTGAGTGCTATTGTGGAAATGATTAAAGACTTCATCGTAGAAATAAAAAACAAACCATGACTTCAGTACTTCAATTGTTACTAATATGGTAATATTGTTATATTTTGTTTTGTGTTATAGAAAATGACAGTAGTGTTATTAAGTACTCGTTTGTTTCAGCGTTTGAAGCCCAAAACGCGCGTTTTCAAAAAAGCCAGCCCAAAAATAGTGTTTGGTAAGTATAAAACGCAACTTTTTGGAAAAAGTTGCGTTTTATATTTGTGAAGAAACGTGCGTTTGAGTTATGGAGCTCTTGAGGTCCATAAACAAAAAGCTCATGCGCATTTTGATTTTGATCCGTTGGGCTCTTCTAAAAATTACCAAATTACCCTTGATAAATCATCAGTTCTCATCTCATCTCTCTGCTCTCCCAACAAATTTCCAAATCCAAACACAAAAAAATCTATAACAAATTCCCAAATCAGCTAAGGAAAAAATAAAATCAATCCCTTGCAAATTAAGATTCCTCAAAATGCAAAACAAAAAAACATCAGAATATAGCAAAATGATAGAATTACAAGACAAAATCGAAGCCGAATGCGTCAACAACACCGAGCTCTGGGTTCGATCAAATTGGCGAACCCCTCCTAATCAAACCCTCCGACTCTGACTCCGACTCCAACTCCGTCCCCATTTTCGATCTCCAAGCCCTTCCCTCTCAGCCACTCGCCGTCTCCGAACTCCACCGCCTCATCTTCATCGTGCACTCTGATGGATTCTACGTCGCCAGAACCTGAGTGGGATGCTATCGATTTCGCCAAGAACCAACAAACGAAGTGCTAAGAGAGAAAAAAAAAAAAAAAAAAAAAAAAAAAAAAAAAAAAAAAAAAAAAAAAAAAAAAAAACGACGAAGAAGGAGAGCTCTGAATGTTCTAGAGTTTGGAGGAATGGCAGGGAAAAAAAAAGGAGAAAAGAAGGATAAAAAAGAAAAGAGAATGGGTACGTGTGTGGAGGAGAAATTTAGTGGGAAAAAAAAAAAAGGAAAAAAAAGAAGAAGAAGAAAGAAATGCCGTATGGAGGATAAAAAAAAAAAGAGGGGAAAAAAAAGGAAAAAAAGAATAATGAAATATTATCACAATTTTTTCACAATAAATTTTAAAGGGTCGGTTATTATTAGCTAATATTGGTGAAAAAAAAATAATTTTTTTAGAAAGAGAAAAAAATAATTTTAATAGTATGTTAAAATTAAAATTAGTATCAATTTTTATCACAATATTTTTACAATAAATCTTAAGTGATAGGTTATTATTAGTTAATATTGGTGAGAAAAAAATAATTTTTTTAGAAAGAGAAAAACATAATTTTAATTGCACGTTAAAATTAAAATCAGTATCAATTTTTATCACAATATTTTCACAATACTTTCACAATAAATCTTAAGTGATAGGTTATTATTAGCTAATATTGGTGAGAAAAAAATAATTTTTTTAGAAAGAGAAAAATTGATTTAAGTATGATGAAGTAGTTGATTTTTAAGTATGAACCAAACTCACATCCAAAAAAGAAGAAGTATGAAATAAACTCTTTTATATATACATTGTCCTTTTTGGTAATTTATCCCTCAAACTGTCACTTTCATAAGTGTTAGCCAAACACTCAGCTTTTTCAAAAAACACTTTTTAACAGTTTTTACCAAACACTCAGCTTTTTGAAAATGCATTTTTTCATTATGCACTTTTTGAAAACTCAACTTTTTCATTATGCACTTTTACAAAAAGCTAAACCAAACTCACCCTAAATCACCCGTTAAGTTTGTACAAAAGGTTAATGAAAAAGAGGAAAATCCTCTAACCAAATTTGAGATCCCTTCGGAATATGAGCAGATTTCGCGAGGGCTATACTTGATTTGCCAATGAGACAGAGAACGTGTATATATATGAATGTGTGATCAAATCATCATTTCCTTTTTACTTATTTGCCAATTAAATACTCTATACTTGCATGCACGTTTTATATGTAGGTAAACAAAATAGGTAGAAATACTTTCTCTTTCCTAAACTTTGTTGATACTTACAATTTGGTGTTAGACCTATTATGAGCTGTTTTTCATTTGATTTATTTGGATTTTTTATCCTAAAGCTGATATGGCATGTTTTAATATCAATTCATTTTTTAAAATATTATTTTATTAGGGACTTAGGTTTTAAGTTTGCCAACTATGGCAATTAGTCTCTTCCAAAAAAGAGAATTGTGCTATTAATTAGTTTGCAACAATTAGAATTCAAATTAGTTTTTAATTATTATCTAATTTTGTGCCACATATTCATATTAATTTTCTTAATTTTAGTGCTTAGAGCACTCACATTAGTGAGTGCATGATAGAAAAAGAGGTAAAATTTACACCATTTTGCCTAAAATCAACCCACATGGGCCACATCAGGTAGTGTATAAGTGTGCATACAAAATAGCTATAATAGTCATGTATATTTACACGTAGCTTTGTACCCTAATATTTTATTAATTTTTATATTATGTTCACTTTATTTTTCTTCTCTCTTTACACCGTGGCTCTCTCTCCCTTCTCAGCTCTCACTACTCATCCTCTCTCTCTTCTTCAACTTCCCTCACCAGTTGGTCTTCTCCTTCAAAGCAGTCAGATTGTCCTCCGACTAAGAACTCAGTTTCTTGGTGGTGCCGACTGATCTTGATCTTTGATGGGCAGTTTGATTTTCACTTTTGGGTTTGTGTATCTACTGGGCAACGCCGATCTTCTCCTCAAGGCAATGTTCTTCTTGAGCATTGATGGATTTGTACAACTCTGAGTTTGATTTTCAGTTTCAGTAGCCCTTTTTTTTTTATTGATTTATTGTTGTTGTTGTTGTTGTTTTTTTTTTTTTTTTTTTTTGGCTAGCTAAACAAATGGGGTTTACTATTGAAGATTGTAAAGAATTGGATATGACCGGGTTTGATAATGAAATGAGCATTGTTGATTTGGTTGTTCTGGTTGGATTTATTTGTTAATGTTGTTAGATGTTGTCTGTTGATTTTGTTTGGCAGAGAAGAAGGGAGAAGAAGGGAGAATATGGGAGAGAGAAAAAAATTGGCATAGATCAAAATATAATAAAAAGTATAATATTTTAATAAAATATTGTGTATAATACATAATTTGATGCAGGTTCTTTGGAAAGTGATCCTATAAAATAAAAAAAATAAGTTCTTATATTAAAATAAACATCTAATTTTACAAAAGTTAATGTAAATGCTCTAAGGGTCCGTTTGGATACAGCTAAAAACTGAAAACTGAAACTGAAAACTGAAAAGCACTGTAGCGAAATAATTTTTAAATGTGTGAATAGTATCGTGGGACCCATTTTTAATGAAAAAGTTGCTGAAAAGTGAAATTTGTAGGTCCGTGAACAGTACACGATGTGCTGTGATTGGTCCAAAAAAATTTGAAAAGTCAAAGTTTGCGGCTACTGCTCATTGAACAGTGCATGAACAGTAGCCGCAAACCCAAAACGCGTGAAAAAAAAAAAAAAAAAAAATGAAAAACGCAGACGCAGGATTGGGCGAAAACGCCCAATCCAAACGCACTCTAAGTGGCTTATTCATAGTACTCATAGTGAAAGTTAAGATGACCACCACACAAACCTAGGTAAAACTGGTGTTCAATGATTCCATGTGTGAGAACATGTTACAACATACTATAGTTGTACTGTAAAATTGAAAGTAATTTTAGCATTTTTCTTTTTTAGTAAATTGATTCCTAAATTTTGATTTATCTTAGAGGCATTTTTAAAAGTACTAAAAATTTTACTACATAACTTTTATAAACAAAACTATCATAAATTAAAAAAAAAAGGAGAAGAAAAAAAAAGTAATTCATTCCTATTTTCTAAATTGCGTGTTGGCTATTAGAGAACTATTTCATTAATGACGCAAGATGAGATTGGTGATCAAAGCTGGAACTCATGGTTGAGGTCACTGTTTACTTCATATGTTAAACGATAAGTGTAGTTTCAGTATTATGTATTGTTAAACTAAAAGTAGCTTAGTGTATAGTCTTATTTATTTATTAGTTATAGCCTGAGCTTGAGACACTACATCTCTGTAGTTGATTAGTAACTTCTTGTAGTGGGATTTTGATTATTACAATTTGTATATAAGCAAAAAGTGTATCAATTATTTCATTTCAATGAGAATTTGAATCAAGTCGAATCTCAATTCTAACCTTTAGGGTTCATTTGGATTGAGGTTATTTTTGCTGAAACTGAAAACTGAAACTGAAAACACTGTAACGAAATAATTTTTAAATGTGTAAATAGTGCTGTGAGACTCATTTTTAATGAAAAAGTTGCTGAAAAGTGTAATTTGTGGGATCCGTGAACAGTGCACGGGTGCACTATTCACAGTTGACTAACTATTGCGACCTGGAAAGGGAAAAAAAAAAAAAAAAACCGCAAACGCAACAATCATTTGAATCCAAACAGGTACTTAATCTCAGTTTTAACGCTGACCATAGTTTTTTTTGGGTTATTTTATTCACTACTTTTAGAGCATGAAGTAAAAGTTGTCTTTTTTTTTTTTTTTTTAGGAAAATGAAGTCAAAGTTGTCTCTTTTTTTTGGTAAATGAAGTTAAAGTTGTCGCAACCTATGGGCTCATTTGGTACGTGTTTAAAGAATAGTTTTCAGTTTTTTTAGAAATACGTGTGGGTGAAAAAGTTTGTGAAAATACGTATAATGTTGTTTAAAAACTGAAAACATATGTTTACACACATATACGAGCATTTCTGAAACTACCTAAAAATATGTTTGGAAACTTTTTTTTTTTTTTTCTGTTTTCAAAAATAATTTTCTATTTTTGAGACTAAAAAACTTGTTTGACAACCCAAAATTGACAAAAAACAAAAACTGTTCTCAAAACTTAATTTGTGAAGGAAACTGAAAACATGCAAAAGATTGTTTTCAGTTTCTAATTGTCAAAAGTCAATGAAAACATATATTTAATTTAATAAATCTGTCTCATTTAATGAGTTTGCATTAGAATTTAAATCCTATTAACAATATATTTTAATATTTTCTATTTTTTTTCTTCAAAAAAATATCTTTTTAATTTCAACTAACCAAACATGTTTTTTATTTCAAAAATACAAGAAAATTGTTTTTTTCTTTATATTTCCAAAAATAAGTTTTTGAAAATAGAAAATAAAAAATGTTAACGAACATAACTTTTAAATTTTCATGATTGCAAACCTGTATTTGTACTAGGGTTTGTGTTATACCCAGATTCAATATCAAAGTTTTCATGCACTTAGAAATTTACTAGTCGTTAACCCGTGCGATGCATGGGAAAGTTCTTAGAAATGCTAAATATTTTTTTTAATCAAATTAAATGCATTTTTAGTCTGGTTGAGAAAAATTTAGTTAACTTAAATGAACCTTTTCGCTTTGGATTTTAAGGAATAACTCACACAAAAAGGAATATACAAATTTCATTAGGATTTGAGCTGGACAACCAAGGTATGTGTGTGTGTCTAGATATATATATATATATATATATATATATATATATATTAATCTGCCAACAAAGCAAATTATTGCCCATTTGAAGCAATTTACAATGTTCATTTTAGGCAGAAGCTTACATACTTTTTGTTGTGATTTACAATTTAAGTAGATGAAAAATAATATGATGTTCTATCACTGGTTATTGCCTTCACAACAAAAAGGGTAAAATTTCAAATCAAAAGATTACATATCACATTTAAAAGAAACACTAACAGAAAGTAAAATATATGACATGCACTAATAACAAATTATCATAATATACAAAGAGTTTTGTAAATCAACAATAAAATCTTATTAAATTGCTGGGGGCAGCTTCACTAACTATATTTTATCAATAAAAATAACCTTCTTCATAAGACTTGTTTAAGTTACCATATTAAATATGAGAAAACAGGTGCAAGCATATTGTTGTTGACTCTACACTATATCAGAAAGAGTCTCTCTTGGATTGCTTCATTCTTTTCTCTGCTCTACAACTAAAGCCCCCCCCCCCCCCCCCCATCATAAGCTTCCTGCCTTGCAAAACTATCAACCATCAATAACACACCCAAAATGATAAAAATCTAAATAGATTAAAATGTTAGATTGAGAAAGAACTTAACTGTTTATTTATAAGTGCCAAAAATGTTTAAGGATTTCCAAAACTACTAAAGTTTGTCAAGGTTAACAAATTTTATACACCTATGGGAATCTAATTCTTTTCAATCCAGTCAAAGAATTAGATAAACAAACAAAAAGAATAGAAAGATATAATACAATAACCCACCTCTACCTCCACTTTCTCCACCACTCCTGCACCTTTTAAAATGCCAAAATAACCCAACGACGTCGTTTAATGCAATATCTTTTAAATTAAAGCATGAACACAATAAAATGAGTGAAAAAGGTCATAAATTTATGTAAACATTCAAAAATTTAGGAATTTAGATTTAGATTCTATAATAAGAACAAAACAGTCAGGTATATTATCTTAAAGGTGTTGTCTAACACAGAACAGATTGGGTTGCCGAGCTATTTGGTGCAATACGTGTATTAATAGCAAAGCAGTAAATGATCTGATTAATGGTTTTATATTGACTATTATATATAACTTTTATGCAACAAGAACTTTTTTTAAATTTTTTTTACAGAAATTGTTAACAAACCTTGAGTCGATGTAGTTAAGTATGCAGCTCTTTATCCAAAAATGAAAGTAGAACCTGCAAAATAAGTATTTTTTTTAGTTTTTTTAATTAAAATAATTTGTAAAAAACAGAATAACAAAGATCAATAATAGTGTAGTAAATGACCACCTAAATCAAGTTAATACCTACTCACAAAAACAACAGCAAGAGAATTAACTCCTACATCCTTTGCAACTCCAAGCATGCAAAAAAGAAAGTAACATAATATATATTTCTAAACCTAGACATGAATTAATATATGTCTGTTTGTGTGTAGTACCAAAATGTTCAGTTTCTCAGAGAAAAGAATTACTGGCTTTACAATCTTTAATAGTCAAAAACTGATTCACATGCTCAGGTGCATTATAATTATAGAGGTATAGAACTACAGAGATTGCAATCTTTAGGACGCAGCAAAAAAATGTGCAAGATCTGGAAGACAGCATCGAAAACAGGTCATTCTAAGCTTTAGTAGTTGGAAATAGATTCACATGCTCAGTAGCTAATGTGATATTAGAACTAAAATCAAAGTCATATCAATAGAGAAACAAAAAAGAAAAAAAAAAAAAAAAAACAGTTCTTGACAATATCTGAGGACCTTAAACAATCATATATTATGAACATTCTTTGTTAACAAAATGAATTTTTCTTTCAAAAAATCACATGCCTAAACATAAGCCTAAATTTTTGATAAATCTAAACATAAGCCTAAATTAAAACAAATTCAAATAAAACGATATTAAAAACTCCAGCAACCCAAAACTAAAACAAACCACAGTAGCAACGCAAAACTAAAACAAACCCCCAACAACTGTAGGAACCAAGCCTAGCAAATAGACATGCTAACTATAAACTAATTGACTCCTTGAAAAATATGCTAGAGTTCCAAAGATTGGTCATTTAGTTGCATCAATGATTCAGATAAAATAAATAAATAAATAAATAAAAAGAAAAAGAAAAGAGAAGAACAAATAATCTATGGAAGAGTATAAAAGAGAAGAAAAAGAAGTTGTCCAGTACCAAAACAATCTCATAGACAAAACATTCGGCTCCATGCTTCCTTCGGTTATGTCAGATCAGCAATTAATGCAGCAATCTCTTCATCAATATCTGCAACTAATTAAGAATCAAACAAAACCAAATTTTATAAATAAAATTTCAAAGTATTTAATAAAGCCACAAATTTCAAAGCACATTGCACATCAAATAGTGTATTATAACCACCACATTGAAATCTGCTGTCAATTCATTCAAGTAAAAAAAAAAGGGTTGACTCTCCAAACTGTTAATTTTTTTAATTTCAAAAACCTCCAAATATAAGAAAGACATTTAATGAAATTAATCATTCACAATTGAGACAATGCATAACCCACATATAAATTTAGGGTAGTACAAACATTAAAGGGTTTTTGAGCTAACCATAACATCACTCTCAAAATAAACTTAAAAATCTTTTGCTAATGTCCATATCATAGTAAAACAGAAAACCTTCAAAACCCAAAACCACTGTCACATTCACTTCACAATAAAAACATTCTAGTTGACAATGAATTAGCAGTTTATGAAAACAATACATGAGGTAGTATAAAATATAGCCCAATCATGAAACCATAAATCCCAGATAGGCAAAAAAAAAAAAAAAAAAAATGGAACTAAAAAAGTGAAAGCAAAACCTATAGGATTGGGAGGCTAAGATCAAAACTGAATATTGCCACCAAGTATATATAATTAACCACAAATCCACATGAGGCTAAAATAATTCAATAATCTACAACAGAAAGTTAATTATTCAATAACTAGATTAATATACTTGCATTTGTATATAAACCCAGAAACTTAAATTAAATCCAATCACAAACAAATGGATTTTCTCGTTGCCAATAATTGAAATTAATAAAACCCACTACGGGCTCCAAACCCATCAATCTAAACTAATCATTCAAAAGAAACACTCCCAAACGAAACCCTAAATCAAATTTAAAAACCAAAAACGAAACCCTAAATTATATTTAAAAACCAAAATTATAGAACAAAATAAAAAACTTACCACTAATGTTTGCGGAGAGAATCTGGTCTGGAAAAGAAAAAAAAAAAAGATATTAAGGATGAAACCCAGATTGTGCGAAGGGTTTGGTTCAGTTGAATCCACCATTAGAAACTTATGAGAGAAACGAATTAGTGAGAGGTTAAAGGGGAAGGTCTGTGTTTAGATGAGAACGAAGAGATAGAGGAGGAATTGTCGAATGGTTAGGAAGGAAGAGACGTTGTGAGAAGAGAGAGTTATAGAAAAAGTATTATCGGGTTTTGTTTTAAGTGGCAGAGAATTTTTTTTTCCGGTTTTATATTAAAATTATAATTTTCTTTTATTTATTTATTTAAGTAATGCTGACATGGAAAAATGTGGGAGTTTCAAAAGTTTTGGTTTTATATATATATATATATATATATATAGATTAGAAAACCCAAAATTCGTCCACACCATCTACCACAAATTATTAAACAAGCAAATCAAAATAACAATAACTTATGTCGTCAGATACAGACCCCTACGACCACCTTAACATTGCTCTAAACTCTGATGGCACTCTCACTAGATTTATCAATTTTCCAAAGAAAAAAGCAAACCCCATAGCTTGTAATGGCGACCTTGTGGTCTCCAAGGATCACACTCTCAATGCCGAAAAGAAAACTCGAATCTGAATCTACATGCCGACCATCAAATCGCCTCCCAATGGGGCCACAAGGTTTCCCATCATAATTTCCTACCCCTTCTCGAATTGGTACAGTTCTTTATGGGAGTCTGAAATCAACTACATTCTAACCTCAAAGCTCGCATGCCAGGTTCCTGCTATTGTGGTCTCCGTTGACTATCGTGTTGCTCCAGAAAATAGGCTCCCGGCGCAATACCATGATGGTGTGGACGCAATTCTTTGGGTGAGGGAACAGACATTGAATCCAAACAGTGAGCAATGGATTAAAGATTACAGAGATATTTCAAGGTGTTAACTGTATGGACATGGTAGTGGTGGGAACAGAGCATTTTTCGCTACGTTAGAAGCAACGGGAATGGAGTTGGAGCCCTTGAAGATTGTTGGGAATATAATGAACCAACCCTGTTTGGTGGCATTGTAAGGACAAACTCAGAGCTGCAAAATTCTACAGACCCTTTACTCCCCTTGTGTGCACAAGATTTGGTTTGGGAGTTCTGTTTGCCAAAAGGTGAAAATCGAGACCATTGGTATTGTAATCCCATATTGGAGGGGCCAAACACGAGCGCCGTCAGCAAGCTTGGCAGGTGCCTTGTGATTGGGTTCTGTGGGGACTTCATGTTCGATCGGCAGCAAGAGTTTATAAAATTGTTGATGAGGCATGGGGTCCAGATTGAAGCGCTAATCCACGATTTTGGGTTCCATTCTATCGATCTGGTAGATATGGGATGGGCGAATACTATAATGGCAATGACAGCGCCACGTGCAGCTCAGGGTGTTTCTCGGAACACCCTGAGCTGAAAAAAAAAAATTATATATGATAATTAAATTTTTTTTATATTTGCTCTGTATTAGGAACACTCTTAATCACAAAATTAGGAACATCCTCAAATTTTTTTTAAAATATATATATATATATATATATTTGTTCTACTTTCAAAGAAAAAAAAAGCCAAAAAAAAAATTGTAACAAAACCAAGTCCATGGCAAGCCCAACAGATTACAGAAGTAGCAAATCAAAAAAAAAAAAAAAAAAAAGCCAAACCCCAATACAGAGCAAATCACTAAATTAGATCCAAAACTTTGGTCCTTATCATCCGCTGTAGCCTCCAATCAATGACCGACGATCAGATTTCTCCAAATCAATGCACAGTGGCACTAAGACTCTTTCTCCCTTTCTCCTTACTCAGACTGTTGTGTTTTCTTTTCTTTGCTGAAATTTCTTTAGGTTGATGAAGTCTTTTTCTGTTTGGTAAAGGTGTTTTTTTTTTTTCCTCCACAGTATTTCTTCAAAACTTTCAACCAGAGACTAATTACTGTTCGCTACGAGTGGGCCTATAGCGGGGTAAATTGCTGGCCCAATGAGTTTTTTTAAAGTGCTGGTGCCCGGACTTGAACTAGGGAGTTTCTAGTTAAACCCAAGACAACCACTTTGAGACCAAGTGCCTAACTATTCGGCCAATCCCACTGGGTTAAAGGCGTTTATAGCTTAGTAAATAATGCCAGTCAAGTCTATCTTTTCGCCCACTGTATACCACTGTACCAATCTCTATTTTAGCCACATAATTTGTTTATAGCTAGTGTAACAGTCAAATCTCTTTCTTTTAATTTAATTTATTATATTTAATTTTTAACTTGGTTGATATATGTGTATTACAGTAACACTGTACCACTACTGCCACAGTAGGCTGTAGCTTTAAGAGCTTTAGGCTTCATCAAGTCTCTTTTTTAAAGTCTTAATAATATTTTATATTAGGTTTAAATTTGAAAACAATGGTTTTCTATTTAGTTACTTTTTTTTGAATTATCTACTTATTTTTTTATTTAGTTATTTCAGTAATGATCTTAGCAAATTAACTAATTTTTATAATAAGTAAATCAACTATGATATTGTTATTCCAAAAAAAAAAAAAAAAACTAATATAATATTGCTATATACTTATATATATTGTTTATTTATTGTGTTTGCTTAAAATTTAATATTTCTTATTTATTTTATGAAAACTATAATATGAAAAAAACTTTTTTTACAAATTTAATATATTTATTTATATTTAATTAATTATTAAAGTAATTATGACATCATTGCGGTTCGACCTCGGTTCAAACTCAGTCCAACTTTAAAAACCTTGAACCTTTTTCTTTTCTAATTCTATGAACGATCCAAGTTTTAAAACCATGGTTAGTGTTGGTGTAAGGTGTTGGTGAGATTACTAATTGTCTTTCAGTGTTGGTGTCTTTTGGTGAGATACAATAAATTGGCTTCATCTGATTCAATGTGTGCTAGTGCTAGTGCAAGTGTGCAACTAATAATTAATAAATATGGTTGTGTGCTATGTGCTAGTTGATTAGTTCAACTAATGGTCATAAAATATGTAATAAATCACTCTTTTTTAGACTTGGACTTAAGCTATACGGCCTATATATTTTTGTGTTGCACAATTTATTGACTTTTCTTTTTTTTTGTTAAGTAATAGTGTGATATTCCAAGTATCAAACAACCATAGTAATTAGTTGAACTAATTAATTTTGTTTGTTTGGGATATTAATTAACTAATAATTAATTGAAAAAAGCAACTAATAAACAATAATTAATAATTTAATTAACCAATACATTATAAAAGACAAACAAATTAAATTATATTAGGCTAAACAACAGTTAATAATTTTATACCACCGCACACCCTTAGTGCGATGGTCACTCTACAAGTATAAGGGTACGTTTGGTACGCTGTAATAGCTCCTGTAATGGAATAGTTATTCATATGTAATATCAATTTGGTCATTTGGTTGCATCTTTATTACATGGATTAGTTATTACATTGGAATAACTATTCTTTAAATTGAAGAATAGTTATTCCTCTTTAAAATGGATGTAAGAGCATCCACAGCAGTGGAGCTAAAAATTTAGCTTTTTAGCTCCACCAAAAGTTACTTCATCTATTTTACCTTCATACATGCTGTAGCAATGGATCTATTTTTAGCTTTCAACACAATAAAATAATATAAATATCACAATAAAATAATATAACCACTATAATAAAATAATATATCCTACTAAAAAAAAACATACACAGAACCGGTCACAACCACCTCTACCATCAGCCATACCCACAACCACCACCAACACCACCACCAGCAGTACACAGCAGGCAAAAAAAAAAAAAAAAAAAAAAACCCCAAATCTCCAATTTTTTTCCTCAACCCAGACCAAACAAAATAAAAAAATCACTAGAAACCCACCCGATTGGAGAGCAAGCACACCGATCGGCGGCGTGGGTCTGGTGAAGCAGCACTGATCGGCGAGTAAGCATTGAGGCAATCTGAGAGAGATGGGCGGCTGGGACGGCGTCGGTCTGAGGCGATCAGCGGCTGGGACGGCGTCGGTTAAAGGCAATCGACAGCTGGGACGGCTAGTGGGTCTGAGGCGATTGGCAGCTGGGATGACAGTAGGTCGAGCTTCGACTGGGACGGCGTCGGTCTGAGAGCTTGAGCTTGAGAGATGGTGAGTTTCAGGTGAGATGGTGAGAGTGAGCTTGAGAGTTTCAGAGATGTGAGAGCTTGAGAGATGAGAGCTTGAGAGAAATTTCAGATGGGAGCTTGAGAGTGACACTGAGAGAGAGGACGGTGAGATGAGAATAAAAGAAATGAAAAAAAATAAACAAAGCAGTATTATTTTAATCCGAGGGGGTGAATAAAAAATTAATTTTTTTTTTAGATGTCTGCTACAGTGCACATCTATCTATTATACCTATGCCTCCACTGCTGCATGGCCCTTTTTGGTATTTTGGTGGAGCTAAAATAGCATTATAGCTATTTAGTTTCACTGCTATAAATGCTCTAATAGCTATTCCTTAATGTATATAATATGTTTTAAAATTAATATATTTCCAAAAATATAAAATTTCCTTATACATCATCTTTTACAAGTTTTTAATATGTAACAACCAAACTTATTAATAGCAATAGTTATTCAATTACAATGTCTTCTATTCCCAGTAATAAAGATTACTATTCCTAATATAATCTACATTTAGTGTACCAAATGTACCCTAAGTGCCTTTGGGGTGTGAGGGGCAAGAGTCGGGGTTCAAGTGTCCAGGAGGGAGATTCACACACATATATACTTAGATTAGGTTATAATAGAAATTCTATCTTGTATAAAATATATATATATATATATATATATATATATAATTAATGAAACAACAATATAACAAATTATAGTTTATAAAAGACAAACAAATTAATAAAACAACTAAACAACAATACATTTGGGAAAAATTCCTGAAGCCACCACTGGAAAAAATTATACTTCTTAAAGAATACCCTAGAGAAAATTCCTAGAGCCGCCACTGTATAATGGAATCAATTGAAGGCTTCATAGCAGGAGCCAAAAACAAATCATGACTTCAATACTTCAATTGTTGCTAATGTTTTTTTTTTTTTTTGGAATTAAATTAACGACAGCGGTATTATCAAGTCACCAACTCAGTTTGTTCAAAAAGGTTGAAGAAAGGAGGACGATCTAACCAGATTTGAGGTCCCTCCTAAACATGAGCAGACTTCACAAGGATTCGGATCCCCTCTATGTTGTAATTGCCGGTTTGAAACTTTGAATTAGAGCAAGTCTCTGTTTCTTTCTTATTCTTTTTTTTTTTAATAGGAAATCTCTATTTTTATTGTTTTGGATCCGTCGGTAAAAAAAAAAAATCATTCCTCTTGTTGTGCATTTATTTTCCTATTATTTTATGGTTTGGTTAATTAAGTTTGTTAAAGGTAACCATTTGCTTAAGCATTGAATAGAAATGGCTAGGACTTATCTGTTTAGGCATTCGAACAATTTTGTCAATTGAAGCAGAGGTTAACACTATAACCATATTTGGACTCATGATCAAGTCATAGTTACCAATAGAAAATAAACAAGTACTCACAAGTCACAAGAAGTACATGTTTGAGCATCATTGAATATAGCATATTTGGCAGCGTTAGAAGCAACGAGAATTGAGTTGCAGGCCTTGAAGATTGTTGGGAATATAATGAACAAACCCATGTTTGGTGGCATGGAAAGGACGAAGTTAGAGTTGCAAAATCATATGGTTCCTTCCATGCCATTGTGTGCATATGATTTGATTTGGGAGTTCTCGTTGCTAGAAGATGAAAATCGAGACCATTGGTATTGTAATCCTATGGTTAGGGGCCGCACACAAGCGCCATCAGCATGCTTTATAGGTGTCTTGTGATTGGGTTTTATGGGGACTTGGTGATCGATTGGCAGTAGGAGTTTGTAACCATGTTGATAAGGTCCAAATCGATGCGCTGTTCCACTATTCAGGGTTCCATGCAATCGAGATTGTAGGACCAGAATTGTCGAATGCTATTGTAAAAATGATTAAAAATTTCATCGCGGAAATAAAAAACAAATCTGACTTCAATTCCTGAATTGTTACTAATATGGTAATATTATTATTTTGTTTTGAGTTATAGAAAATGACGGTAGTGTTATTAAATCACTAGTTAAGTTTGTACAAAAGGTTGAAGAAAAGGAGGAAAATCCTCTAACCAAATTTGAGATCCTTCTGGAATATGAGCTGATTTTGCGAGGGCTTGACTTGATTTGCCAATAAAAGAGAGAATGTGTATATATATGAATGTGTGATTAGATCATCATTTCCATTTTGCATATTTGCTAATTACATACTCTATAATTGTATGCACTATGCACACATTTTATATGTAGGTAAACAAAATAGGCAGAAATACTTTCTCTTTCCTAAATTTTGGAGATACTTTCAATTTGGTGTTAGACATATTATGAGCTTTTTTCATTTTATTTATTTGGATTATTGCCTGAGCTTGAGACAAGTGGCATGCTTTAATAGGCATAAATGCTAATGTGGGTAAACAAAATAGGCAGAAATGCTAATATGACATGTTTTAATATAAATTAATTTGTGAGTTCCAGTTAACTCAACTAATAAAGTTTCTAATGGTTGAATAAAAGATTTGAAGTTCAATCCTCATCTACACCAAAAACCGATTGGTGCCTTGGTCTGATAATAAAAAGCTATCATCAGGAGCGGACGCCATAAGTTGAAATTATCTATAAAAAAATAATTAATTTTTTTTAAATATTATTTTATTAGGAACTTAGGTTTTAAGTGTGCCATTGATGCAAATAGTTTCTTCTTAAAAAAAACTATGCAATTAGTTTGCCACAATTAGAATCCAAATTAGTTTCTAATTATTGTCTAATTTTATGCCACATATCCATTTTAATTTTCTTAATTTTAGTGCTAAGAGTAAGCACACCAATGAGTGCATAATAGGAAAAGATATAAAATTTACACAATTTTGCCTAAAATACTCTAGCTTTGTATCCTAATATTTTAATAATTTTTATATTTTTTCACATCTCTCTCTCTCTCTCTCTCTCTCTCTCTCTCTCTCTCTCTCTCTCTCTCTCTCTCTCTCTCTCTCTCTCTGCCAGCTATCAGATTAGGAACTCAATATGTTTTTTTCTTGGCGGCGCGGACCGGGCTAGATCTTTGATGGGCGGTTTGATTTTCGCTTTTGGGTATGTGTATCTATTGGGCAGTGCTGATCTTCTCCTCAAGGTGATGCTCTCCTTATCTTTGTGTCTCTACTAGGCAGCGTTGATGGATTTATACAACTTTGAGTCTAAATTTCAATTTGACTAGCACCCTTTTTTATTGATTTATTGTTGTGAATTTTTTTTTTTTTTTGGTTAGCTAAACAAATGGGGTTTGCTATTGGAGATTCTAAAGAATTAGATATGGCCGGGTGTGATATGAAATGGGCATTGTTGATTTGGTTGGATTTATTTCCTGATGATGTTATATGTTATTTGCTGATGTTGTTTGGCGGCGGGGAAGGTAGAATATGGGAAGGGAGAAAAAAAATGGGATAGATTAAAATATAATACAAATATAACATTTTTATAAAATATGGTGTATAATATGTAATTTGATGGAAGTGTTTTGGAAAAGTGGTTGTGTGAAATAAAAAAACGTAAGTTTTTATACTGAAATAGACAACAATTTTTATATTAGTTGATGTGAATGCTTTAAGTGACCTATTCATAATATTTAGAATGAAAGTTGAGATGACCACCTCACTCACCTAGGTAAAAACTACCTCATTATTACTAGCGTTCAATGATTCCATGTGTAAAAACATGTTACAACATACTATAGTTGTATTGTTAAATTGGAAGTAGCTTTAGCGTTTTTTTTTTTTTTTTTTTCCCTTAAAAATTGATTACATTAATCAAATGTGGGGGCTATGGCCCAAAGTAACGAGTTGAGCCTTGGGCCCGTCCGAGGACACTAGCGAGTCCGAGGAGACAACGTGACTTAGATGACCTATGTTATAAGCCTTATCATGGGAGACAAAGAAAGAGGGTCCGAGGAGGAGCTCCTTCTCGGACACTGAAAATCCAGAGCAGAGGTATGTTCAAACCGCTGAAGCGTACCCCCCAAACACATAAAAAGAAAGAAAACCCAAAATATCTAAGCAAAAGCTGCCACCACCACATTAAATGCACTGCAACTACTTTCCTGGCCACATTAATGTAGAGAAGACCCCTGAACAGTGTTACCTTAACTACCGCAACTCACAAAGGACTGAAAGGGCTTTTTGGACCAGGATTCCATACAGTGTGGGCTTCGCAAGGATTCAGATGCCCTACATTTTGTAATTGCTGCATGTTTGAAACTTTGAATTAAAGCAAGTCTCCAGGAGAGAGACTCAAACACATATACACTGGTTAGGCTAGAGTAGAATTTTTATCTTATATAAAAAATAAAAAAAAAACTTTATCAACTGTCATCAACTGAAGCAGATGTTAACAATGGGTAGTTTTCTATAATCATACTTCGACTTGTGATCATGCCATAGATATCGATAGAAAATAAATAGGCACTCACAACAAATACATGTTCAAGCATTATTGAACAACTCTATCAATTTGGATTCCTTTGAAGATGAAAAACAATTTAATGGGTTCAATTAACTAGCTAGAATATTAAAAAAGTATAGAACATGAGAATATTTTAGTATTGGTAATAGAACGAATAAAGGAATTTCTATTTTAGACAAAAAATTTCTTCAAATAAAATGAAGTGGATGTGATAGCATAGAATAAATTTGAATTTGGATTTTTCTTATTAATATTTTGAAGGATTTATTATTGACAAGCCACATCGGTTCAATATTGAATGAAGTTGTTTAAGCATGGATGGCAATTTTGCCTCATCCCGCTTGACCTGCCTCGCCCCGCCTCGCAAAGGTGGTGGGACAGGAATAGAGTAAGATTTTAGTCCTGCACCACAAGGTAGGGTGGGGATGAGTTTAGACTTTTAGACTCACCTTGCCCTCTCCCGCTCTTGTTGATATCGTATTTTGTCTGCCCTCGATTTGCGTGCCGAACCTCGAAAAATCCAAAAATGTTGTTTTCTCTCCATGGGGCTACGTGAACATCCAGAATGACGTGACACAACCCGTTTAGACACTAGAGCACCCAAAGTGCCTTTTTCAACTAAAATGACCAAAATGCCCCTAGTCAACCCTAGATTGACTGATAGTCAAACAAAGTCAAAATCCCTTCAAAATAGCACATTTCATAGTTCTACATCAAACTTGAGCTTTTCGGAGATTTTTGGCAACTTTGACCAAGTTTGACCCGGAGTTGACTCTCGATAGGCCCTAGAAACCCTAATTTTGATCTAGCCATCAGAATGAGTTGAAACAACGCCATTGCGAAGATTATCAAAATTTCAGTCCAACGACTATTCATGAGTCAAATTGGAGTTAGAACGGCCGAGATATCATGAAAATCGGGTTAACGCACTTATGGATTCACCACTAATTTCTGGGATCCATAACTTTTGATCTGACCATTAGATTTTCAAGTTCTATACCTTTTTAGAAATAGGAAGTCAAGATCTTTCTAGAGGCCTAGCCATTGTTTGTCATCCATAACTTTTGGTTCGGACCCGATCTAGACCATATGGTCTTTATCATCGTCCATACACCAAGGCCCACATAAAAGGGTTTAGATTGTCCTATTTGCATGTCTATACTTGCTTGTTTTTATGCTTTATACTTGTGCTAGCCTCTCTTGTTATAGGCTTTGCCATGTTTAACGCCCTTCGCAGGCTTGATCTTGTTTGGTTACATCCGATGCCCATGAGGCCTTGTTTGGACGTCAGATGTGACCATTTGGAAAGCATCTCCAGATGCCGGGTTGCTTCGTACATACCCTTCCCTTTCCACTCCGTGCAATGCTATGCTTACCATGTTTGTTCGCGCCATCCATTGGCTTTCTATGCATCTATACAAGCTTGCTCACATGTCCATGCATGAGTCTTGCTTGCTAGTGTGTCGTCCATGCTTCAACACAATGAAGTTATAGACATTCGATCCAAACCTACATTTGTCCCCCGCGAACACCACCTTTTGTTTGCTTTCTTGCTTGTTTGCCTTCTCGCTTGTTTACTTGCTTTCTTGTTTCTTTGCTTGCCATGTCTATCATGCTTATTTACTTTATGCCTCTTTCATATTCTCTTTGCACCTTTTCCTTCCATTGTTTGTCTGCTGGTTTCTTGTCTTTGCCTTTGCATGTACAAACATGGAGCGAGGACTCATGGAGCTAAGGCATGGTCTCCTAGGCGCAAGCAAAAATGGCGAGGATGCGAGCATCTGGATATAAGCCAAGCAGCTGTAGATTTAAGGGTCTAGCCTCTCCCATTTGGTTATGTACTCTTTTAAACCCCCTTCCTTCCTCCTTCCTTTCTCTCTTAGATGGGTTGTAATAGGTATATCATGCAATGTACCATTCATCCTCATCCCTACAGTATGGCAACCCCTGTTTACTTTCCTGCACCTATATTTTGGGTCATACTCTAAGGATGTAGGCATTTACTTTTTTGCTTTGTGTGCTTGCATTGTGCATGATGTATGTGTGTGTATATATATATACCTACTCACCCCTTCCGGTGTGATTGTCACAGTCCATGTCACCTAAGATAAAGCAATGCCTAATTTCCGCCACAAAAGTAAGGTGACATGTCATAGGATTTTCGCTATGGAAATCTGGTACTTTGCTCAAATGCCTTAGGAAAGCATAGATTACCTCACCCATTCAAAAGCCAAATCTCAAAGCCCCCCATGCATGCAAAACCCCGAATGCCAATCTTAGAAAATTAAGGCTTTATCAAAATAAAGGACTGTCCTTGGACAAACGTTGTAGGGTGCTTAACACCTTCCTTACATGTAATCAAACTTCCGAATTTTGCTATAATTCCTAACAAGAATAATTGCAAAATAGTCACCACTTAACAGGTTCTATCCAACAACAATAGGTAAACCAGCAAGAGCAGACCACCATTCCTAAGTCATAAATTTGAATTTGTCCTATTTAAACATTTGGGTGACCGATGTGACAAAAATATCCACTTAACAGGTATTGATATAGAAAATTTTGGCTATTGCAAGGTACGATTAGGGGGGGTGGGGGGAATGAACGCTAAATATGTATGATCATGTAAATTATGTAGATGTCATTGGAAAAGTGTCAGTCATTTCCCCTTTGTATGGAAAGACATAAATGGAGAGCAATTGAAGAGAAGGATCATTGAGATTTAGGACAAAAGGTTAATTGAACTTAATTCTTTTTAATACTTAGAATGGAAAATTTTCAAATATTGAAAAAAAAAATGCCAAATATGCAGGAATCATAAAGTTTATGTTACATTGTAAAAAGACCTTCTAGAAAATATTACAGAAGATGTATGCATGGAAGGATCGAAATCAACTATTTTAATTATTACTTCAAGAGCTATGAAATTATTCATGAGTAAGAATTTATGTGACAAAACTTAGTTCGCTATACTATTTATAAGGTTTAATACTAACTTTTAATTTTTTTTTTTACGACCAACTTTCACTGTCCTCCACCTCGGCAACAAAGGTTTAAATCAATTTGGATAATACAGAGATGATAGAATTAAGAAAAATATAAGTATACGATTAGCAGATACAAGTCTTATATATTAAACTACAATATATTAAAATTAATTATATTTATTACTTTTGACATCCTTACCTAATTAAATACTTTCTTTTCTCTTCTTATTTATTGCTTTCCAAATTCCTCCTCGTTAAAGGGCACATTTTGAATGTGTTTTTTTTTTAATGAAAATCTTAGAATTTGTTAAAATCTTTAACATATTGAGAGAGAGAGAGAGAGAAACTTCAAACTCATCTTCTCTACTTATCAAAATATCTTCCTTAGTGTTAGTGATTAGAGTTTGTTTTTAATTCAAACTCATCTTCTCTACTTATTGGTTTCTCAAAAAAAAAAAAAAAATCTTTTCTACATATTGATTCTAATATTTTCATTATTAAAAAAAAAAAAAACATGTTATTGAATAATTTTCTCTCTCTAAACAAGTAAACATGATTGTAATAAATAAGGTATAGATAGTGAAAAAAGGATTGAGATAAGGTAGTGCACCATGTAATTACACCACTTCCTTTACAAATATTTTTACATTTTTAACTTTAACTTCTTTTTAATATTTTTTTATTTAATGGTTGAGATTGAAAGTTACTTTTTGCAACTTTCAATCTCAACCGTTCATTGCTATTGCACCCGATGCAATACCTAGATCCGTGAAAAAAGAACTTTTAAATTAATTTAGATGGTGTGGCAATCAATAAAAATGATTAATGATGACATAAATTGCTGACTCTTTTTTTAACCGTTAGACCTTATAAAAAATTACAGTCGAAAATGGTATGACTCTTGTGAAGTTACACCATTTGTAACTTGATGACATATATATCAGATGAGTTCAAGTTATACCCATCAAAATCTTATAAAAATTCACTAATCAAAATCTTATTAAAATTTACCAATCACATTGGTTTGCTATATTGGTTTATAAAGGTTATATAGAAATTTATAATATCTTTCTCATCCCTTGGCCTTGTATGACAACGAGCCCAAGAGGAAGTAAAAAAACTATGAGCTAAATTGCTGTTGGTTATTATTAGAGAACTGTTTTATTAATGATGCAAGATGAGATCAGTGATCAAAGCTGGAGCTCATGGTTGAAGTAATTGTTTACTCCATATGTCATTACACGACATGTAGTTTTAGTATCACATATTGCTAAACTACAAGTAGCTTAGTGTATGATCGATATATATATATATATATATATATATATTCTTTTTGGGATACAAAATAAAATTTTACTCTAACCTAATTTAAGTGTATATGTATATTTTTATATAAAAAAAAATGCATATGTGTATGAAACTTCCTTTCGAAGACTTGAACTCCAGTGAGAAGTGCTACGTCCACAACATTTTCACAACAAATCACAGGTGGTTAGTTGTTATTGGTTCAAATTTAAATTTAGCACTGTGATTACTTTTTTAACCCAACAATAACAACCAATAACAATCTACCACTTAAGATTTATTGTAAAATTGTTGTGGACATATTATTTCTTCAACTCCAACTCCAACCATGTCTCTTTACACCCCATAAACACGTGTCAGTAGTTGGTTAGTGCCTTGATGCAGTGGGGTCCCTGTTATTACTGTTTTGTAGGTGTTAGGAGATTGTTAAGTTGTTGGTATTAGTTGCTTACTCTGTTTGTGCATAAACAAACAGTGCATCAATTACTTCTTTGTTAATTTAATATGCTACTTTTAGAAATTGTTGTTGCTAACGTATATATATGGAAGCATGAAATCAAAGTTGTTGCAAATTAACCAAAAACCAATGCGAATTAACAAAAAACAAAGAAACAAAATGACATTTTTATCTTATCCACAAGGTGGGGGAAATCTCACCGTGTATCTATGGAACTACCTTATATTCCAGATTCCAGAGCCTGGATTTGTACCTGGGTTCATCATCAAAATTTACATGCACCTAGAAATTTATAACACCCAGTAGAAAACTCAAAATTCTTCTACATAATCTACCACATATTATTAAACAAGCAAATTATTGATATCATCATAACTTATGACGTCAGATATAGATCCCTACGAACACCTTCACATTGCTCTGAACTCTGATGGCACTCTCACTCGATTTGTGAAGTTACCAAAGGCAAACACCGTGGCCTCTCCTGACGACCCCGTGGTTTTCAAGGATCACACCCTCAATGCTGAAAAGAAAACCCGCGTCCGAATCCACATGCCAACAATCAAATTGCCTCCCAATGATGGCACAAGGATTCCCATCATAATTTACTACCCCCGTTCGATTTGGTTCCTTTCCTTCTGGGACTCTGACAAGACCTATATACTAACCTCGAAGCTCGCATGCCAAGTTCCTGCTATTGTTGTTTCCGTTGAGTACCGCCTTGCTCCAGAAAATAAGCTCCCAGAGCAATACCATGATGCCATGGACGCGATTCTTTGGGTGAGGGAACAAGCACTCAATCCAAACGGTGAGCATTGGATAAAAGATTACGGAGATATTTCAAGGTGTTTTCTGCATGGATGTGGTTGTGGTGGGAACATAGCATTTTTCACTGCGTTAGAAGCAGCGAGAATGGAGTTGGAGCCCTTGAAGATTGTCGGGAATATAATGAACCAACCCATGTTTGGTGGCATGGAAAGGACGAGCTCAGAGCTGCAAAATTGTGCGGACCCTGCCTTCCCCTTGAGTGCACAAGATTTGGTTTGGGAGTTCTCGTTGCCTAAAGGTGAAAATCGGGACCATTGGTATTGTAATCCGACAGTGGAGGGCCCGCACACGAGCGCCATCAACAAGCTTTGTAGGTGCCTTGTGATTGGGTTCTATGGGGACGCCATGTTAGATCGGCAGCAGGAATTTGTAACCATGTTAATGAGGCATGAGGTCCAGATCGACGCGATGTTCCACGATTCAGGGTTCCATGCGATGGAGATTGTAGACCAGGAATGGATGAATTATATTGTGGAAATTATTAGACACTTCATCGTAGATACTGAAAACAAACCGTGAGTTCAATACTTCAATTGTTGCTAATGTATTTTTATTTTTGGTGTTAAACGACAGTGGTATTTTTTTGGACTTGTTAATTTTTTTTAGATTTTAGATCGATAAATTTTTTTTATAGTCTTTTAAGGGGGGCAAATGTAATTTATTAAACAAAATTTCTATATAAGAGAAGTAGGGGGGTGGGGGGGGGGGGGTTGGGGGAGTAAAAAAATAACATAGTAGCATGGAGGCTAGAGCAATTTATGAATGTTCGTGGTGGGCTAATTTATTTCTCTGATGTCATGATAAGCTTGCTATATGATTCACTAATGTTTACATAGAATTTTTTTTTTTTTTTTTTTCCTTTTCACCTTTTGTGATTATTTCTTTCAAAAATATTTGCATCATAGAGTTTCGGAAACGACTAAAGAAGCTTGATAGCAATGGATATACAGACATTTTTTTTAAATGTTTATTGTTGTGTTTGGTTACTAAGAAAGTAAGAAAAAAGAAAATAAAATCTTGATTCTTTTTTTCATTTTATTTATTTGAATTTTTTCCAAATGTTGATGTGGCATGTTTTGATAGTAATTGAATTCTTTTAATATTATTTTATTAGTCACATAGGTTTCAAGTGTGTCAACTATGCAGTCAGAATCCAAATTAATTTCTAATGTCTAATTTTGTGCTACGCGTCTATTTTAATTTTCTTAATTTTAGTGCCAAGTGACTTATTCATAATACTCAAAGTGAAAGTTGAAATGACCAGCTCACTCACCTAGGTAGTATCACTATCACCTCCTCATCATCACTAGTGTTCAATGTTTTCATATGTAAGAACAGGTATTGTAAAATTCGTAGTAATTTTAGCTTTAAAAAAAAAAATTGATTCCTAAATTTTGACATGTTTTAGAGCGGTGTTAAGAATACTACAATTTTTACTAAATAACCTTTATAAATTAATGAAATTATCATAAATTACCAAAAAAAAAAGAAAAGAAAGTAAATTAGAGTTTTAGACCTACATTTATTATGTTATAAAAACAATCACAATAATTGTTATATTAGTTTATATAGAAATTTGTAATATCATGATTTCTTGCCAGACCGGCTTATTGGGCTTTCCTTCCTTTCTTTCTTCCTCGTTAGTTTTTGTGGCCCGTTGGCTTCCACCTTATTTTTTATCTTTTATTGTGCCTGTTGGTTTACTTGTTGCCATTTCTTGCCATGCTGGCTCACTAGGCTTTATTTATTTCTTTCTTTTCTCTTTGGGCTTTTATGACCCATTTGTTTTTATTTTGCTTTACTTTTACTTCTTCTTCTTCATTTTTTGCTTGCTATTGGGCATTTTTGCTGTTGGACCTTTTTTTTTTTCAAAAATGGGTATCAACAAGAGGAAATCCAATGGTTTGAGAGACTACACAAAATGCACCCCTACTAAACATAGAGATTTTCATGCATTGGCTTAATTTTGTGCTTAATTAATACCACAAAATAGTTATTATTAACCTAAATTATTAGTATTTGGGGCTTTGAGTCACATTAAAATATGTGAAGCCATTGCCAAGCATAAATTAAAAATGTAACAATAGTAAATTACGTAGGACACATGCATTGGGATAAATAGTAAACAGTGTATTAATAATTTCAATTTTGACATAAACCAGATCTTCTTCTTCTTTCCTTTCAAAACTATCGTGGCAAATAGTGAGAAAGTCACAATTTTACAATTAAAATGTAACAAGTTTTTACTTTTTAACAGAAATATCAATATTTTTATTAAATCCTTTGCATTGTAAAAAAAAAAAAAAAAAAGAGGTGAAATTGAATTAGTTTGACTCGACCCTATGTACTACGTTTTTACATGTGAAGAAATACAGGTCAATAGTCAGGTAAAGGCAATGAGAGGTTCACAAGGGAAAAATTACAAACTAACACCAATTTCCATAAAATTTCGTTAGTTAGTAATGTTTCCAAATTATTTTTGAAACTAACATCTCAAGTCTAAAAATCTCAATTTTGCTATTAGAACTCGAGCCTAAGCGACTCAATTTACTTGAAACAAACACGATAACACCTAAAACACCAAAACCAGAACGAAGCAAGCAAACCAAAACAAAGCAAGAAGCAAACTAGAAAACTAAAGACAACAACCCAGAAAGACAAAAAACCCAGATCTACAACCCCACGAGCCTAGATCCCTCCGTTCGGACTGTGGTGAAGGCTCCGACAATCATCACCACCATCAGCGGTGGCCCGATCTCAACTTCCATGGTCACCATGCTCTCTGAACTTCCATAGCCGAGCCTTTAAGTTTGGGTACGTATATTATAAATCCTTGATTTGGTCTGGAAAAAGAAAAAAGAAGGAAGAATGGGAACATGTCTTTTTGCAAGAACTGGAACTCAAGCCTTTAAAACTCGAGTTTCACCCCAAACTCAAGTATTAGAGAATCGATTTGCTATATAAACTCGAGTTTATTAGACTTAATATGCTAGTTTACTAAATAGTTTGGAAGCCTTATTAATTAACAAAATTGTTTCAAAAATATGGGTTATTTTGAAAAAAAATCAGGTTCACAAGGATTTTATAACCCGTTTGGGAGGATTTTTTTTTTTTTATATCCAAATTATTTTTTAGAGAAATTTTTATATCCAAATTCAATCTAACCCGAACCTAATAAATCCAACCCGTTTGTCAGGTCTAAATGGGTATTAGAAACAGCAACCAACAAGTTTCCAATTAGAACACTTACACCCCACATGGGATCGGAATACTTACACCAAAGATTCCCCTACGATTTTTTTAATAATTGCAAATCTATTAATTCATTGGAAATCACCGTTCATGTTAAAGACTTCTTTGCTAAGGGAAGAAGAAAAAAAAAAACCTTCAAAGTACAACTCGAAAAAGTTTTAGCAAAAAAAAAAAAAAACAACTCGAAAAAACAAAAGTATTCCATTTCTTAATAAACTCTCTCTCAATCTTCGAAGTCTCTACTCTGGTCTCTCTTTTCTCTTTCTCTCTGTGTCCAGTGTAGAGGCTTCACTAAAGTCCACGCGCAATGTCCAGCGCTGGAGGTGACGCGCCGCCTCCTCCGGCAGCGAACGGCGGTGAATTCCTACTCTCCCTCCTCCAAAAGCAGCACAACCACATCACCCAACAACAACAGCAACCCCAAGCTCCGCCACAGCAGCAGCAAAGGTCTCTGACCGTTGATCCGGCCGTGGCAGCGGTGGGTCCCACCCTCCCTTTGGCGCCACCATCATGGCCGTCGAATTCCAACGGTCCCGATCTTCCGTATCCTCTTCCACCACCTTGGCCCCACTCTTTCTCTCCTCCTCCTCCCCAACCTTTCCTCTCGAACTTCCCAGGGTTCGCACAAAACCCATTCCCTCCTCCTCGAAATCAGTTTCCCGGAAACCACAATCTCTTCGGCGACGATTCCAGAAGATTAGGAATCGAGAATTTCATTCTCCACCAGCACCAGCAACAGCAACAGCAACAACAGAATCAGCAAGAACCCAAGCTCAAGTTTGGTACTTTGCCCAGCGATATTCTAAGCCCTGAGGGTTTATTATTATCTGGGAATTCTCAGAATTTTTTCCATAATTCAAAGCTCACTGCTTTCAACGACCGGGAACCGGGTTTGGGGACCAGGACCTATAATGGGTTGGAAAGGAATTGGCAATTCGAGCCCCGGGTGAATTCCAATCCAAATTCGAGTTCTTTTCGGCTTGGGAATCATGATGCTCGAGGGGGTGAGTTGGGAAAGCAGTTCCAGAGTGGGAACTATAGGTCTACGCCTCCACCGGGGTTTCCAAGCAATCCGAGGGGAAAAGGGAATTGGGATTCAGGGAATAGGATGAGAGAGGTAGAGTTAGAGCACAATGTGGGTAAGGAAAGGGCTAATCACAGTGATATGAGTAGTAGTGATCTTTCTTTAGAAGCTAATAATGAGAGAATAAGGACATTGTCATTTGAAGAATTGGGGATCAGTAGACAGCTTGATCACCCGGGGCCGCCAACGGGGAGTAAGCTTCATTCTGTATCTGTTTCGGATATTGAAGAGTCCATGTCCAATTTGCATAGTGAGATTGGTGAATTTAGGGAGGGCAATAGTTATCGGGGTCGAAATAAGTTGAAGGAGGAGGGAAGTCATGAAGTTGACGATTTTGGCGAAAAGCTTGTGGATTCTTTGTTGCTTGAGGATGAATCTGATGACAAGAATGAATCAACCCCACTTCGCAGTTCTCGTGAGAAGGTTGACTATTTGTTTTTCCATCTGTATCTTTCTATTGATAATATAGGTTTTAAGATTTTGTGGAATTTACAGGTTAAGTTTGAAGAAATTGATATTTGAATAGAGATCAATGATATAAATAATGTGTATGAATGATTAAGGTTTTGAAATTTTAGCTTCCATTAACTTCTGTGGAATTTTTATTGTTGTGCAAATTAGCAATTTTTAGTGACAAAAATTGTAAATCATAGCATATTTCATTGTAAATCATTGTATATTTGAAGAAACTGATATTTGAATAGAGATCAATGATATAAACATGGTTTATGAATGATTAAGGTTTTGAATTTTTGGCTTCCATATAACTTTGTTCTGCAAGTTAGCAACTGCTAGTGATAAAAATGTAAATCATTGCATATTTCACATGAGACATCTTTAAGGGAAAAGAAGTTGAAGTTGTTAGTGCCTGAAAATTACATTTTGTGTGGGAAGTTGATTAAAAGAATTAAAGGGTTTAAATGTGGAATTGACTTGCAGTTTTTTTTATCAGGATGTCAGGTCAGATAGCAGAGGTCAACGGCTACTTAGCCAAAGGATGAGAATATTAAAAAGACAGATGCTATGTCGTAATGACATAGACAGATTAAATGCTCCTTTTCTTGCAATTTATGACTCGCTAATACCTGCAGAGGAAGAGAAGGCAAAGCAGAAGCAATTGTTAACGTTATTGGAGAAATTAGTTTGCAAAGAATGGCCTAAAGCTCGCCTCTATCTTTATGGATCATGTGCAAACTCATTTGGAGTTTCTAAAAGTGATATTGATGTGTGTCTTGCAATTGAGGATGCAGATATTAACAAGTCCGAGATCTTATTAAGGTTGGCAGATATTTTGCAGTCAGATAATCTCCAGAATGTGCAGGTATTTCAGATTGCTGTCTTTCTGATTATTAAAGAATAGGGGCTTTTAAGATTTACATAACGGAAACTATTTTGCAGTGTGTTTGTCATTGTATATGGTGTTACATTTGTAGCCCAGTTTATAGGTAACTTAGTTAAATTAGTTTGCTACATAGGCCTTGATTTTTAACTTAGATGATGAAAATGCTCTTCGGGCGTGGTAAAAGAACCTGAATTTAATATCTACTTCTAAAGTAAAATTCTTCATACCCTATTTTCATTGTTCATTTCTTGCTGGGCGAAAATGAATAAAGTATATCTTTTTAGTGCTTTCTTATATTAGAATTGATTAATTCTGATGACCAATTCACTCTTCTTGGACCTTTGGCAATTACGTCATGAATATTGTTTGGCCATTCAACTCCTTGGTGGACTTGATAAACGCAAGTGTGAAAATTAGATATAGATTTGTAGCCTTTTTTTGGATAGATTTTATTTGCTACATGAGCTGTGACTCTTAAGATACATATGCTACTTTTGGATTTCCTTGCACGTCTAAACTTTTGCATTTCTGTGTACAAATTTGAATGTTTAGAATAAGTACATAGTTGCTGTAATTACTTACTTCTAGAGTTTTGAATGGTGTTTCAAGTTTTTTCTTTTGAATATATGTAATAAAATTTTATATAATTTAATGCACACTAAAAGTCATGTACTATATACTAAAAGTTGGTGTAAAAACCCTTTCCTTGCATATGTGGTTGAATGTAAATATTACACATCATACTTTCGCCATGTAGCACGCTATTAGTTACATTAAAATTATTAAAATTGTTTAATCTAAGTTACTTATCAAAAAAAAAAATGTTTAATCTAAGTTAATACTACCAACTCAGTTTCGAAAAGTTTCAAGAAATTATAAACAAGTTTCATTATTTATTTTAAAGTATTTATGCATTATAACTTTCAGTTTTGATAAAAGTTCAATCTTACATTATTTGCTTTCGCAACATAACTTAACTGGGGGCAATGGTCTTATACTCTTGGTGGTCAATAATAATCATGACAATGTTTCCATAGTAGCTGCAACTTGCTTGACTCCGACTTGACCAACTTGCTTAAAGAAACTTTTTTCTGGCTGTGAGTGATTTAGTTTTTTAAAATTTCAACTCATTCCGCCTGCCCTTAAGGCTTTTAAATTCCATAAAATGCTTATTTCGGTATTGTTTCATAGACATGACAACTTTGTTACTTTCATACTTGACCAATCTTGGGACTTTTCCCTTTATTCTCTTGGCTGCACTTGATTTTGATTTTTGTTTGGTAACTGCTGCTGCTTTTTGGGAATTGAGTTTTCTATGTGATTGTTTCAGGGAATAGAATGCTAAAGCAAGGATTAAAAGATCCCTTTGAGGAACTAAAAGATCCAAAGGGATTGTTATATCCAATCCTAATGGTCATGCCGAACAATGGATATGTATAATTCTATCCAACCTAGACTCTATATGCAGTGCCCAAACACAAGCCATATGTAGCTTCTCAAAGTAACTCATAATTTCCAAGGCCAACTGTGGAAACGTCTACAAGACATGTAGATGTTTTTGTCATATCTTAATGAACACAGTTTATCTTGATGTGGAAACATCTACAAGACATGTAGATGCTTGGGGAGAAAACTGGTTATAGTGATGAGCTAAGTGATGGCTGAACTCTGAATATATAAACTGCCATAAGGTGTTGGTGGCATGAAATGTTGAAGATGCTGCTATTATGACGCAGGACAACCAAAAACATTGAACAGTAAAGTTGAAAGACAAAGAAAAATAAAAGGATAGGAACCTAAGGAGTTAGCACTAAGCGAGGAAAACCATTAATAGTCAACATGTTAGGAACCCATGGGTAGAACTCACCCTTGAAAACCGGCTTGCAAGGGGAGGGTGTCTAAGTGCTTATAAACACATGGTCAAGTTTATACTTAATCCATGTAGGACACTAGGATCATAATATACCACCATGCTTGGCAACCGACGTCCACGACGGCTCACTCTAACGACACTGACCCGACGGTAGCCCTTTCTCTTTTTTGGGTGGCTCCACTCACCTATCAGTAATTTTAATCTAGCTTCTCGGTGATGTGGTGGTTGGCTCTGATACTAAATGTTAGGATCATAACACAACACTAAGCGAAGAAAACCACTAGGAGTCAGCACTTAGGGTTGGCTGGAGTCTGGAGTTGGCACCAAACCAAAGATACCAGAAGGCAACTTCTCATTCATCTCTAATTCATCTCCCAAAGGAGCACAATAGTTTGCTTATATAGAAAAACTGAACCCTAGTTCTAATTGGCATAGGAAACCCTAATTGCCTTACTACAATATTAACCTTGCTTCCAAATATTAAAATACTAATAGCCTAATAAACTACTAGGACCTAAAACATAAAAATACAATTGACTTGGAAAAATGAATAATACTAAATTAAAATAAAAATCTGTCTCCCGCATCATTTCATTATTGGGAATCTTTATTGCATTGAGGCGTTGATAAAATACCACATTGGCCATTCGGGTTAGGTTGCATCAATCAATTTTTCTTCAATTTTTGATGTTTTTAGATGAGCCCATTAGGCATTGACACTATATGCAGATGCAAGGTGCATTAGAATATATGGGCTTTGGCTCACCAATGAAGTGACTCTTTAATGCCCTGTGTCACTCATTGTCTAGTTTTTCTTGTTTATTCTACAAAATTGTTTAGTTTTTGGTTTCAAGCCTACATCCTATTGTGTCATTAAGATAAGATTCATTTTCATCTTTTCAGTTATGGTAGTGTAAACACAATAGTATGTAAACTGTTTTATGCTATATTTCCTTAAAAAATTCCTCTTCTTTGGCATGGTCTTGTCCATCAAAATCTTTTTTTATTTTTTTTTTATTTTATGATTTTTCCAAAAAAACTCTAGCTTGGACAGTACCACTGATTGAGATTAGCTAATACAAAATGGACTAGAAAAGCAGATTATAACAATATATTTGTCTCAAGAGCAGGGTGGCTGGTGAAATCAAATTTAATATATTATTTGTTGGAATCATGATCTCATTTGTTTTCAATTTAAAGCAAATATCTTTGTGGGTGCTTAATTCAGGTTTTGTTTACAGGCACTGACCCGTGCTAGGGTCCCCATAGTAAAGCTTATGGATCCAGTGACTGGAATTTCCTGTGACATATGCATTAACAACATTTTGGCTGTCATAAATACTAAACTTCTTCGAGATTACGCTCAAATAGATGTGAGATTACGGCAGTTGGCTTTTATTGTGAAACATTGGGCAAAGTCAAGGGGAGTCAATGAAACGTACCAAGGAACCCTATCTAGCTATGCGTAAGTTAGCTGTAAGATTTACATGTATTTCTGAAATTTACCACTTAAAAATTGAGCAACTATTGTGTTGTGAGTGCAAGTGTGGGTGTGGGTGTTGATTCCCACAAGGTAAAGTAAAGAGACTAATTGATATTCAAAGTTGGGGCCAAACCCATTAGATTAAGCTTTTGGGTTGGTGTAATGTCCCAACATGTATATCAACAGATTCTTGGTGGACTTTCTGGTGATCTCTCTCTCCTAACAAATTGGTATTAGAATTTATGGTTCATCTTCATGTTCCACAAGTGTCTTGGTCCTGACACGTTTGGGCAGTTACAGCACGTTGCCTTTATTGGCCTTGCATTTGGTGCAACTCTTGATTGTGTCAAGGACTCTTGTGCAAAGGGGGGAGTAGAAACTCACATGTGAGTAAGGGATTTGTTGTGGGCGCACTTGAGTGTTGAGTCCCACATCAAGGAAGTTTTAAAGTGAGTAGTTGATATACATAGTTGTATCAAAACCCATTGGTTTAAGCTTTTGTGTTGGAATAGTGCCCCACATGTATATCAGCTCTTGGTGGATTCCCTAAGCTTTTCTCCACCTCAATCAGTTTTATTATTCTTTTTTTTTAGTGGGTAGATATATACATAGATGGTTCCAAGCCCATTGGTCATTGTGAGACTACTCGGCCCTCTTTTAGTATGATGAAAAGCACAAGAACTTACCTATTTAGGTAGGATCTAGATCACATTTTCTTTTTTAAATCACAGTCAATAGACCCAGCTGTGATGAAAATTATTCTTATTTTTATGTGCCCTTTGCTAAATTTTTAAAGAAAAACTCTTATGCTGTTTTCATTTCAGGTATGTCGTAATGTGCATTCATTTCTTACAACAGCGCAGGCCTGCTATCCTTCCCTGCTTACAGGTGTGTATTCTTAATTACTTCAAGTACTCAACGCATATGTTGTACCATATTTATTTACTGACTTGTTTCTATTAGCGTGCTTTATGTTTTAAGAATTTATTATCATGTTACCAAATAATAAACATAAACTGATTCTTTTTGGTTTCTTTGTCATTCTATAATTAGTTTTTGGACTTCAGTGGAGGTTTTACTTACAAATGTTGCCAATCATTTGCTAAACTCCTTGTTTGGCCTTATCATGTGTTGATGATTCAATCTTAATACAAGAAAAAGGAGACTTTGACTGCTTAGCAACAAATGTAATTATGAGAAACTAAACCACATGATGTCAAGTAGAGGCTGAAACCTGTGAACCTTCTCAACTCATACTACTGTGTTCTGTTCAGACAATCTTCTATGTTTGCGGGACATTGCTTCCATGTAATGAACAATCCCCTGTAAAGATTGTCTTGTGCAAAATAAAGTTTTTGCTATATATGAGCTTATGCTTCTCTGTTTTAAATAATAATTGCTTTTCTATCTGGTATACCACTGTTATTTTATATTCAATTACATTGCTAAAATAATGTCTTTTTGTTTTTTACTCAAACCGAAAGAATTTTACTTTAGACTAAGTTTTTGTCAGAATTTTCAAACATGAAACCTTTATTATCATGCCACAGAAAACAAAAGCTCCCCTCATGTGCATTTCTTTGTGCAATCGGTGGTTGCTGCATCGTTTTGTATATTTTGTTGTATTGCATTTCTTTGAAATATTTTAGGCTTCCATATGACCAAATAGGGTATCCGAGAACTGGTTTTGAACATTTTTGTTGCTCATTTGTAACTTGCTACAACCATTTTTTGTTCAATAACTTGCTACAACCTTAAATTCCAGTAAACCATAAGGTAGCTACAAAAAGGGACATAAACTATATGGTATTTGACATGTTGGCTCCTCCTATGTCAAAAGTACTTTCTATTGTGGACTCAGTCACCCAATTCTCTAATTTGTTGCTTGGTTTATACACTTTCAGGAAATGGAGACTACATACTCTGCAATCGTAGATGATATTGAATGTGCTTTCTTTGATCAAGTTGAAGTACTACGCAATTTTGGATCTTGTAACAAGGAAACTATTTCTCAGCTGGTGTGGGCGTTTTTTAATTATTGGGCATATCGTCATGATTATGCAAATTCTGTCATATCTGTTCGTACAGGAAGCATACTCAGGTTAGATCTTGTATATTTTATTTTTATTTTTTTATTATTATTTTTTTAATCTTGTTGTGGCTCTGTGTTTATAAACAAGAATCATTACATATATTCCTCCACCATTTCCCAAAAGCTCTTGTAGCATGTTGCCCTTAAATTTAATTCTTTCCTCGAGTTCTTTCTTTTTGTGAAGGTGTGATTCATATATATGCTTTTGAGTGTTTAGCTATGATATATATACTATTGATTGCTTTTGCAGTCACTCAATTAACGTTGGAAAAGTATACTTGATATGTTAAGGAATTAAGTTTCAGTTTTTGCCATTTTGGCATTAATGATGCTGGTCCAGTTACTGTCAATGGGGTGGTTTGTATATAAAGATAACTGATAGGTTTTTCAAAGGCTGAACATTTTGAAATGGCTTGTTAATAGCTGTCTAAATTTATTGAATCTAACATCATGTCTAATTTCATTGAAGTTAAAAAACTTTAGTTGGGACTGTTCCTCTGACTCACCAAGTGCTCTTTCACTATGTAAATGTGTTCAGCAAGCATGCAAAAGACTGGACAAGGAGGATTGGGAACGATCGTCATTTGATATGCATAGAGGATCCCTTTCAGACATCTCACGACCTGGGTCGAGTGGTGGATAAGCACAGCATAAAAGTTCTGAGAGAGGAGTTTGAACGTGCTGCCTACATTATGCAGTATGATCCAAATCCGTGTGTGAAGCTCTTTGAACCCTATGTTTCAAGTTGATTTGTCTTGTTTGATCATAATTTAGATGTAATTATGGTAAAACAAACAGTGTAAAGTCCCTGTCTTTTTCCTTATCTTTCTCATTTTAGTCCCTGCGTTATTTTCTTAGAATGTATTTAGTTTGTCAGGCTTTTATTTAAATGTAAAGAACTTTCTGTCAATAGACCTCTGGTCTTTGCTCTTCCTTTTCAAGATCAGAGGTCATTGAGTGAACCCACTGTAACTTCATTTCCCTTTTGGGGCTGAGTTGCAACGTGCATGTGGTGTGTGGAGTTTTGAAGAAAGTGGGTGGGATTGTTGATTTCAAAAATAGTGTACATGAATTGGAACTTGGAAGTATACATGAAAGAAATTAAATTTTTTTATTTAGAAGAAAGACTTTTAAGACTTCTATTAAGAAAGACTGGCTACATCAGCCTAAAAAAATACATTGGAATTGTAGCAGAACGTCTTCCATTCACTCCATAAGGTTTGGGATATTTACTAAAAAAAATTAATAGATAGCTCCGTTTGATCAAACAAGATGAAATCAAGTAATGTAATATTAGAAAAAATTATTATGAGCAATTAAATAGTTGTCAAAATTGAATAGTGTTATGAATCAATTTATTATTATTATTATTTTAATGTCATGTATCTTATTGTATCATATTATATATTGTAAGGTATACAAATTAAGGATTAAGTTAGCTGAAGACTGTTTCTCCAAACAAACAAACAAAAAAAAACAAAAAAAAAATGTTAGCTGAAGATAGCCACAAAATCGAATATATTTATATATGTCAATGCACAGTACTTGAAGATACGGTTTGTGGAGTGGCTGAAAGATCATGAGGGATGTGGCCCATGTGGGGTGTTCGTGTTCTCAAATATCATTTTAGGAATTGATCAGAAATTAGGACAGTGCTTTAGATCTATCCAGCTTTATGGATTAAGATGTGCAATACCAAATGGGGAAACAGAGATATTGATTGTTATGTACGAAAATGTGGAAGAATGTAAGGAAGGGAATAGAGAAATGGGAAAGCGCAGAAGAGAGTACTGATTCCAGCCAAAAAAAAAAGGAAAAGGGAGTACTGGTTCAGCCAAAAAAAAAAAAAAAGGAAAAGAGAGTACTGAGTAATTCCAAGCACACTTTTCTTATTCCAAAATTGGGCTTATATACAATAACAATCCATTACATTTTAGTAACTACCCATTGTAACTATCTATTAACTATCTCTAACAATTTCCTAACTGTCACTAACAGCTCATCTTAACTGCACATGCCTCGGCACATGCCTCTGTGTAGCACCACTGCACGCACACCTCATCACCTCAATAGGCACACCTCATCACACTGTAGACACGCCACACACAGCTGTTAGGCACATGCACACACCAGCCTAGCACATCAGCTACAGTATTACTAAGCCCACACACCTAAGCCAGCACCACAGTATCTTAACAAAGTTAACTTTTTGATATCATTGAATTAAAGACCTCAAAAAAAAAAAAATTGAGTCGAAAAAAAGTTTATAATTTTGAAACGGATTCCAATCCCTTTCACATATGAGGTGGTAGAGGATTGAGATCTAGGCAATACCTCTCTACCTTCTACAAAACTTTTTTACATTTTCAATTTTTTACTTCTTTTTTATTCTTTATTTATTTTTATTCAATAGTAAGATCTAAGGTTTTTTTTTTTTTTTTTTTCAATTTTCAATCTTGGGCATTTTTTTCAACTCTCAATTTTAGCCATTGAATACTAAGAATATTGCATCAAGTGCAATCCTTAGAATATTGCACATGATCTTAATTCCAAACAAGCACATTACTCCTATAATTTTATTGAGAGGAGATAAATTCAGTTAGTCTTGAGCCACATAGGAATCAATTATATTAGCATATTGAGTCCAAAAAATAATAAAAGAAGAAGAAAGAGTAAACATCAATAGGTTTATAATATAAAAAAATGTCAAATTTACACATTTTCATTCAAAAATCACCCATATCAAATAAGCTAAAATTATTTAAATATGGAAAAAAAGAAAAGGGCAAACATCAGAAGGTTTATAATTAAAAAAATTGTCAAATTTACATATTTTTATCTGAAAATTACCCATATCAAATAAGTTAAAATTGGGTAAATAGGCATTGTTGCTACTTGTAAATTTACACTAATATTATTTGTGGGGCCAGAGAACTCACAACTCGGCCTACTTCCCATTAGGACCCAGGGCCCTTGTCAAGGATAGGGGTTGCTGAGGATAAATAGTGAAAGACCAAATGACCCATAGACGCAGCCGAGGATAGCCCTGTCCTCAGCTTCCCAGGACTTCAAAAGAAAGATCGGTATATCGTCAAAGGCAACCTCCAGAGCGCCCTCAGAAAAGAAGACGAGCAGAATGGGACTCATACAGGAATAAAGAGTGTAAATGGTTCAAGGAGAAGACGTCACCTCCGCATTGAATGCGCCCACAAACGTACTAACCATATTAATGGGAAAAGACTCCTGAACAGTGTAGTTTCGGTCAGTGCAACTAACAAAAAGTAGGGTGAAGCGGCTGATAGGACAGGTACTCGAATAGGTAGCTGCCTGATCAACGGATGGAAGGTAAGGATCGACTGAGAAGGTCTATATAACGAAAAGGCTGATGCGCCAAAAAAGGGGGGGACAATTCGTCTCCCAAACCATGGAGTCTTAGAAAAAAGAAGGATAATAAGAGCACAAAGCTCCACAAACTCCTTGGACAAGATTTACTAACCGAAGCCACTCAAACCACTGTCCGGTGACCAAAGTTTAGCCTTTTAAACTCACGCTCTACAAATTATATTGTTTGGGCCCTTTACGTACAAGCCCAATATCACATTGGGGTCGTTACGAATTGAGTCCTTACAATTGGCGCCGTCTGTGGGGAAGGCTTATGCGTTGGCCCAGGCGGTGGAACGAGCAGTCCTCCCATCACTTCCAGCAGCCCGTTGCCGTGTCCTAAAGTAAAGTTCCACTAGGGGCTGGGTTTCGAAACGTTAGTAACGCGGACGATCCTCTAAGTAAAGTTCCACTAGGGGCTGGGTTTCGAAACGTTAGTAACGCGGACGGTTCTAGGGGCTTCCAACGTCGGATCAACGTCTCATACCTTGACTGAGGGGCTAATCCCCCAAGGGGCTAACCCCCCCATACTTAAAAAACTAAGTTTTGGACAGAACCAAGGTATTGCATGGTCCTCGGACTCAAACCTATGGGGAAACCAAATACTTAAAAAACTAAGTTTTGGACAGAACTAAGGTATTGTATGGTCCTCGGACTCAAACCTATGGGGAAACCAATTACTTAAAAAATCTAAGTTTTGGACAGAACTAAGGTATTGCATGGTCCTTGAACTCAAACCTATGGGGAAATCAACTACTTTAAAAAACTAAGTTTTGGACAGAACCAAGGTATTGCATGGTCCTCGGACTCAAACCTATGGGGAAGCCAACTACTTAAAAAATCTAAGTTTTGGACAGAACCAAGGTATTGCATAGTCCTCGGACTTAAACCTATGGGGAAACCAAATACTTAAAAAACTAAGTTTTGAACAGAATCAAGGTATTGCATGGTCCTCAGACTCAAACCTATGGGGAAACCAACTACTTAAAAAATCTAAATTTTGGACAGAAACAAGGTATTGCATGGTCCTCGGACTCAAACTTATAGGGAAACCAAATACTTAAAAAAACTAAGTTTTGAACAGAACCAAGGTATTGCATGGTCCTCAGACTTAAACCTATGAGGAAACCAAATACTTAAAAAACAAAGTTTTGGACAGAACTAAGGTATTGTATGGTCATCGGACTCAAACCTATGGGGAAACCAATTACTTAAAAAATCTAAGTTTTGGACAGAACTAAGGTATTGCATGGTCCTCGGACTCAAACCTATGGGGAAATCAACTACTTTAAAAAACTAAGTTTTGGACAGAACCAAGGTATTGCATGGTCCTCGGACTCAAACCTATGGGGAAGCCAACTACTTAAAAAATCTAAGTTTTGGACAGAACCAAGGTATTGCATAGTCCTCGGACTTAAACCTATGGGGAAACCAAATACTTAAAAAACTAAGTTTTGAACAGAATCAAGGTATTGCATGGTCCTCAGACTCAAACCTATGGGGAAACCAACTACTTAAAAAATCTAAATTTTGGACAGAAACAAGGTATTGCATGGTCCTCGGACTCAAACTTATAGGGAAACCAAATACTTAAAAAAACTAAGTTTTGAACAGAACCAAGGTATTGCATGGTCCTCAGACTTAAACCTATGAGGAAACCAAATACTTAAAAAACAAAGTTTTGGACAGAACTAAGGTATTGTATGGTCATCGGACTCAAACCTATGGGGAAACCAATTACTTAAAAAATCTAAGTTTTGGACAGAACTAAGGTATTGCATGGTCCTCGGACTCAAACCTATGGGGAAATCAACTACTTTAAAAAACTAAGTTTTGGACAGAACCAAGGTATTGCATGGTCCTCGGACTCAAACCTATGGGGAAGCCAACTACTTAAAAAATCTAAGTTTTGGACAGAACCAAGGTATTGTATAGTCCTCGGACTCAAACCTATGGGGAAACCAAATACTTAAAAAACTAAATTTTGGACAGAATCAAGGTATTGCATGGTCCTCGGACTCAAACCTATGGGGAAACCAACTACTTAAAAAATCTAAGTTTTGGACAGAACCAAGGTATTGCATGGTCCTCGGACTCAAACTTATAGGGAAACCAAATACTTAAAAAAACTAAGTTTTGAATAGAACCAAGGTATTGCATAGTCCTCGAACTCAAACCTATGGGGAAACCAACTACTTAAAAATCTAAGTTTTGGACAGAACCAAAGTATTGCATAGTCCTCGGACTCAAACCTATGGGGAAACCAACTACTTAAAAAATCTAAATTTTAGACAGAACCAAGGTATTGCATGGTCCTCAGACTCAAACCTATGGGGAAACCAACTACTTAAAAATCTAAGTTTTGGACAGAACCAAGGTATTGCATGGTTCTCAGACTCAAACCTATGGGGAAACCAACTACTTAAAAAAATCTAAGTTTTGGACAGAACCAAGGTATTGCATGGTCTTCGGACTCAAACCTATGGGGAAACCAACTACTTAAAAAACTAAGTTTTGGACAGAACCAAGGTATTACATGATCCTCGGATTCAAACCTATGGGGAAACCAACTACTTAAAAAAATCTAAGTTTTGAACAGAACCAGGGTATTGCATGGTCCTCAGACTTAAACCTATGGGGAAACCAACTACTTAAAAAAACTAAATTTTGGACAAAACCAAGGTATTGCATGATTCTCGGACTCAAACTTATGAGGAAACCAACTACTTAAAAAAACTAAGTTTTGGACAGAATTAAGGTATTACATGATCTTCGGACTCAAACCTATAGGGAAACCCAACTACTTAAAGGAAATCTAGGTACCAAATTGGGCCTAGCAATACACATGACATCCTGGATGATGCCCATATCTCCATTGAAGTATGCTCAGACATCAGTTCAGTGCCCTATGGGCACGGGTAAGTTAGAATGCCGGGATAAGATCCCAAATGTATCATATGCACAACCATTCATACATATTAAGATAGATAGTTCATAAAAATAAAAAATAAAAATCATCATGAGATCTGCAACAATAGTGAGTATCGGCAAGGGCAGTTGACATGTAGTTTAAAAGAAAAAAAGGAAGAAAAGAGTTTCATACATGTGTTCAATGAGTTTAACTATGAGCAAAATATAAAGTTTTCAAAACAAAAGGGAAACGAGTTAAGTAATTAAATTAGAAAAAAATACAAAGGTCGGCTAGGGCTGCCACTTCTTCGATGTCGTCTTGTCCACGTCCTCGGAAGGCAGAGCAGGACTAGCCTTGGGGCCCATGGAGACATCCCCTTTTTGGGAAGACTGAGCGGGGTCGGTTTCGATGCTCTTGGGGACCTCAGTAAGGGGAATTGCCTGTAGGGGCAGAGCAAGGATGGCTGGCTCTTCGGAATCGGGGATCTGAGCTCTGACCGTATGCTTGGCACCCTCCTTGGGCATCTTGGGATTCATATCTCCAGGTGCTTCCATCGCATCATGAGGCTTTCCTCCTTCAAGCGACTCGCCATGAGGGACGATGATCTGTGCAGCTTCTGACTGAGTAACCCATTCCTTGTGTTGATCGCTCACAGCCGCGGAGCTGGCGGAGGCGGTCTCACAGATGGCTGGAGGATAAAATATGCTCTCCGCCTTCCACAAATTAGACTAAGCATCCACCCCAGCTCGTTTTAAGGCCTCTTACCAAACCTGGGAGCAGTATAGTCTGCATACTTCAGGAATTTGGGCTTTAAGGGAGGCTTGGGTTTCAGTTATCCCCATCTTGTAGCCCTCCTCCTCAGCCTTGTCCCTAGCAGCTTCGGCTTCGTTTCTGGCAAACTCAGCCGCCTGGTTGGCCCTCACGGCTTCGTCCCGGGCATACTCCGCCACGCCCTTAGCGTTGTCTGCCATGATCAGCTTCTTCTTCAAATCACTAATCTACTCCTTAGCTATCTGCAGCTGGTTCTCGGCGACGAGTAACCGCTTTGTCTGCTTCTCGGCTTGTGTTTGGGTGCCCTTTAAACCCGCTAAGGCATTATCCCTATCTCAGGTAGCATTCTTCAAGTCCTCCTTAGCCTTCGCGAGGTCATCCTCGGAAGCTTTAAGGGTCCGCGCAGCATCTATGCGTTTGGCGCGTTCACCCTCGATGGCCTTGCTCTGCTTATTAACTTCCTCCTCTATCCTATAGGTGGTCTGGAGGGCCTGTCAAGTGAGATAAATACATCGTAAGTGAAAGTCAGGGAGCAAGAGTTAATAGAATTTTAGTTTTCCAGAGTTTTACCATGCCCAAGTACCTCCTTGTGCTGAGGAAAACCTTCTGCATCCTCATGTTCTTCAACTCTTCCACATCGGTGGGGAGCAACATGGTTCTCCCTAATGCGTAGGCCACATAGCCGCCCTCACCGTCTCTAAGATCCCTCATGGATGCGGTTTCCAGCAATGGCTCCCCGTGGAGCATGGGGGCGAGAAGCCAAGCACTCGGCGCAGATTGGGCCTCAATCCCTTTCCCCTTGCCTTGGGTGGATTGGGCCTCGGTCCCTTTCCCCTTGCTTTGGTGCCCAATCTTTAGCTGTTTCTGGGCTCGTGGGGCCTCATCCCTCTCTTGAGAAGATCGGGACTTTCCCCCTTCCATGGGCTCCTTCCCCTTAAGACTCCTCTTTCTCTTTGAGTCGAAGGGCTCCGACCGAGGAGGTAGAACTGATTGAGAAGGGGAAAGAAGTTGGGGACGAGGAGATTGTGGCTGGGACTTGGTAGAAGAGGACCTAGTTTGGATGGGCTGAGGCTGAGGCGGGGGAGTTGGAACACTGGACTGTGGTTTGCCCTGTGCATCCTTCCTCGGTTGACCCTCGATGAGGTCGAGTAAGCTGGTCGGGGGCCTTCTCTTCAGACCCATTTTGGCTCGGAAGGATGTTCCCACTGATGCCAATTCCGCTTCAGACAAGGCTGGGTCACCCAGGTCACTGGAGGGATCCTCGGATGAGTCGGCTTGGTTAAAAGCCTCAAATTCCTCCTCGGACAGACCTAACTCAACTTTGTCCTCCGCTGCTTGGGAAGAGGGGGATGACTCCACCAATGGGATGCCCTCTGGGACAAGAGATCTTTCGGAGATCAAAAACCCTTACTCGACTACGGTAATTTTCGGAAGCCAAGGACGGTTAGCGCTAATCACGTGCTTCGCGTCGGCAAATAACTTCTGAAGGGGATCGTACCCTAAAATTTTGTGGGCGGCTCTAACTTGACCATCCTAGTCGTTTACAAAAACGGCCGCTTGTAGAACAGTCTCCAAGTCTGCCTGGTTAACCAGATGAAAGTGTCAATGAAAGGCGTTTGGATCTGTAAACAAAAGAAAAAAGTGTACATGGTTAGTAACCGAACTATATCAAATCGAAATGGCGCAAAGGATTGACACTCTTCTGCTCTTTATACCGCACTTGGTTCTCCCTCCACCATTGGGCATGGAACGCCATCATGCCATTCCCCAGATACGATAAAGAAGTCCTTGTTCAACCCTTTGTTAGAGTTGGGGAGGTACTGAATCAACCAAACCCTTTCATCTCTCGTCTTCACGTAGTAGGTTTTGCCTTCTAATTTTTGGAGATTATAGCACCAGTTCACGTTATGATGGGTTAGTCTTAGCCCCATTTTTTCGTTTAAGGCGTCCACACAACCCAGAATCCTAAACATATTGGCAGCGCACTGGGTGGCAGCCAATCGGAAATACCTAAGGTAATTCTTCATTACCGACCCTATGGGAATTCTCATACCCCCCCTCTACGAAGGCGAGAATAGGGATTACTACCTCGCCCGTCCTTCTCAGAAGATGCCACTCCCCCATCTTACAGTGCCTCAAACTAACGCTAGGGGGAATCTTATAGTCGGCGATGAACTTTTCCATCGCCTCTTCAGTATCAACCAATTTTCTCAATTTTCTCAATTTAACTATCTCTAAGAGCTACTAAACAAACTCAGTGGATGATAGGAGAAGTAGAGGAACCAGAGAAAAATAAAACCAGAAAAGAAAAAACACGAATTAGTAAAGGCAGAGAACTTACAGAAAAGAGAAAGGGTGCCTCGGACAGGCTTTTTGTGCTGAAGATAGACTCGGATTTGGATGAAAGATTGGATGAACCCAGGAAATATGCGCTAGAACTCTTAAGTGCGAAAGTGAAGAAACGAACCGGTTCCAAAAATCATTTATACCTCCCATCGAAAGTAACTGCCCAAATTTTCCCGCCCATAAAGGCAAAGGATTCTCCATCGTTAGATCATCATCGCACCGTTGAACGTGGAGAGCACAGAGCCGCCCGCATTTAATGAAGACATGTTTCACCTTCCAAAGGCTCCCAGAACGTGTCTCGGGCAGATGAAGAGTCTCGGGAACCGATAGGTGACAAGGATTGACAAGCCTTGACAGAAGCCTGATGTCATCAAAACCCTCCTATCTGTCCAAGGAGCTGGACAGCAAGATTTTGAAGGGCTATTATGGGACCAGAGAACTCACAACTCGGCCCACTTCCCATTAGGACCTAGGACCCGTGCCGAGGATAGGGGTTGCCGAGGACAAATAGTGAAAGACCAAATGGCCCATAGACGCAGCTGAGGATAGCCTTATCCTCGGCTTCCTAGGACTTCAAAAGAAAGATTAGTATATCGTCAAAGGCAACCTCCAGAGCGCCTTCAGAAAAGAAGGCGAGCAGAATGGAACTCATACGGGAATAAAGAGTGTAAATGGTTCAAGGAGAAGACGTCATCTCCGCATTGAATGCGCCCACAAACGTACTAACCATATTAATGGGAAAAGACTCCTGAACAGTGTGATTTCAGTCAGTGCAACTAACAAAAAGTAGGGTGAAGTGGCTGATAGGACAGGTACTCGAGTAGGTACCTGCCTGATCAACGGATGGAAGGTCAGGATCGACTGAGAAGGTCTCTATAACGAAAAGGCTGATGTGCCAAAAGGGGGGGACAATCCGTCTCCCAAACCATGCAGTCCTAGAAAAAAGAAGGATAATGAGAGCGCAAAACTCCACAAACTCTTCGGACGAGATTCACTGACCAGAGCCACCCAAACCACTGTCCGGTGACCAAAGCCTAGCATTTTAAACCCACACTCTACAAATTATATTGTTTGGACCTTTTACATACGAGCCCAATATTACCTTGGGGTCGTTACGAATTGAGTCCTTACATTATTCATTTTATATTTTTATTTTAATTATTAAAAATGAAGAAAGTAGAAGCTATATATTGTGATGAGACAACACTTGGTAAAATAATTATAATTATAACAGCGACCCTTTATCCTCTTATGGAAGAAAAATTAGGAAAAATGCTAATGTAACAAAAAATATTACAACTTTTGTAATAATTCGCTATAGAGAGAGTTGTGAATGATGGAAATATAAACCTATTATATTATTTTGGGTCCGGTTAATCATTTATTTTATGAAACTTTATATAAAAAATTGAAAAAAATTGTCAAATTAGTTTTTTTTTTCATAAAAAATTTCTTAAAATGGTATACTTTTACAACTCTACTATTTATTGTCCACCACCGACAATTTCTAAAAAAAAAAAAAAAAAAAAAAAGATTGAAAAGAAATTCGGAAAAAACAAAAAAAAAAAGGACAAAAACGTCGTTGTAGTGCAATTATGTAGCTCAGAAAGAACACGTACTTTTTATTTCCAATGAAAAGAAGAAATAAAAAAACACGTACTTTTTATTTCCGATTCTTCTTTTCATTCTTTCCTATCTCAAAGCTCTAAACCGCCAATGGCTCATGGAATTATTCATAGTCACCTCCCACAAGTCTTGGTTGTTCATCCACCGGAATCTTTTTCTGTTTACCAATCACAATACTCACACAAGTTCCATTTCTTGAAAGCATGGGAGTCACCACTCCCACTAGACCAATTCTTGAGCACCCACGCACGTAATGTGCAAGCCATGCTAAGCTCTGGCATTTCCCCTATCAAAGCTGACCTCCTCTGCCACCTTCCCTCACTGCGCCTTGTTGTCACCCCCAGTACCGGCCTCAACCACATTGACTTGTCCGAGTGTCGCCGCCGGGGAGTTGCGGTGGCCAATGCCGGGAGCGTGGCTTCTTGCGACGTCGCCGATTTGGCTGTTGGATTGCTCATTGACGTGCTTAGGAAAATTTCAGTTGCTGATCGATATGTTAAGCAAGGGCTTTGGGCTAGCAAAACAAGTTATCCTATTCCTCTCGGTTCTAAGATGTTCATTTGTCTCTATTTGATCTCTATATTTTAAGATGTCACAATTTTGATGCTCGTTTTATGATTTCTCCAGCTTTAGTGATATGGCAAAAATTAAATTCGAACTTGATTCGATGGCTTAAGACATCTATCTAATTCGTAGTGCTTTACGTGTGCAAGGGTTTCTCTATTTGTATTAGTGATATATATATATATATATAAACACACGTGTGTATACATTACATGTGCAAGGGTTTCTCTATTTGTATTAGTGATATATATATAAACACACGTGTGTATACATATGCAGAGTTTGTTTGATATTAGATATATAGTCATTTTGAAAACTTTTATAAATATATAATAGTTGTCTAGTTAGTTTGATATTAAATATGTACAAAAATATCAAAAAATAACTTTTTTTTCTCTTAAAAAAAGCTATAACTTGGTAATGATATTTCTTAGAGTAAATTTTAGCTATTTTCATGCATATTTGGTATGAAATTATTAAAAATTTCATTTTCAAAAAAAAAAAAAAAACCACAATGAAATCAATGAAGTTTTCAAAACAAAAATGATCCAAAATTTTATCAAATATAAGAACGAATTTTACAAATAAATAAATAAATAAATAAATAAAATAAAGAAATAAAGTAAACAAAAACATGTTCATGGGACTTTTTTTTTTTGGGGGGGGGGGGGGGGGTGGCGGCGGGGGTTTTTTTTTTTCTTTTAGCCATTTATCACTTAAGCCGAAAAAGTGCTAGGTCAAAGCAGGTTGAAGAACACAAAAACACTTGTAGGCTTTTCACTCCAACCCCCCCTATCTTGGAACTTCAGGGGTCTCAACGACCCTTTGAAAAATAGGAGAGGTCAAGAAGCTAATCTCAAAACACAAGCTGTTCTTTAATTTATTAACTGTTCATATTTGAATGCATGGAACTTGTAATTAATAAAGTAACTAAGCATTTGTTAACTAACTCGAAAGTGAGTGAAGTGACCAATGGGACTGTCTAAAGATAAGTGGTGGCATGTTGTTTGGTATAAAAGTCATAGGTTTTGAACTTTGAAAATACCTATAAATTTTTGGTGTTAGTGAATTTTGAAAGTTAAATATCTTATTCAATTAACAAGAGACTTTATGATATTGAGTTAAATGTAATTCACACATTTTATACTTAAAATAGAATTACTGACAATAGAAATTTTATTTTTATAAAAAATAATAACACCCTCTAAACTCTCTTTTAATGTAGAAAAATAATAACACCCTCTAAACTCTCTTTTAATGTAGTTGAAGAGGCTAGTACTGCAATTAATCTGATAGAAGGACTATATTTTATTTCTTATTATGTCTATAATACAAACAAATCATGAAAAGATCACATTGGAAACCATCATTTCTTATGATTTCCACTTGTAACATGCCAGTGTTAGGGATGTTGGTGTGGGAATGTATTCCAAACACTTTTATTATTATTTATTTTCTAGCTATTAGGCAATAAGATAAAATAGTCATTGCGCAATTATAGTTAAAGTAACGGTTGAGACTTTATGGGTTATTAGTAACCAATAACTATAGACCATTGTTGTTATGAATAGCCTATATTACAACACTCTTTCCTATAAGTCATTTGTTTTATTTTATATTTTCCAAATATACAATTTATATTATCTTCTCTCTCGCATATTTTTCTATAGTTTTATTTGTTTCAAGGAAATGCAATATTATTTATTTATATATATATATATATAAAGGAAAAAAAAAAAAAAAAAAAAAAAAAGGAAAGGCAATAGTAGAAGGTTGTTCTTGAACCTCCATAAGTGGAAGTACGTCCATCATAAAGATTGATGCTATAGCCTAATTCTAGAGGATTGTCTGGCCAAGAGTAAGAGTCGCATTGAGTTTTACTTTGGGTGGCACGAATCAACCTTTAAAGACAATACTTTCACAACGTAATTCTATAGTATTGTGAGATCATTCTAAAATTCTTTTTTATTCTATGTTTTTTTATAAATTATTCAAGTTATTATTTGTTGTATAAACTTATTCACTAAAACATTTCCAAAAGGGGATGTGCATGGTATAATGTCAATCACCTTTCCGTTTATTGTTATATATAGACTAATGCAAGAATAAATGCGCTGATGATTACAGTTAAAAGGCAAGCGAATTGGGATTATTGGACTAGGAAGCATTGGCCAAGAAGTTGCTACAAGGCTTGAGGCTTTTGGCTGCAGTATCTCGTACAACTCAAGAAAGCAGAAACCGTCATTTTCATACCCTTTCTATTCCAGTGTTTTTGAACTTGCAACTAACAGCGATGCCCTTGTCATTTGCTGTGGTTTAAGTGATCAAACCCACCACCTAATTAACAAGGACGTCTTATTGGCATTGGGAAAAGAGGGAGTCATCATCAATGTTGGGCGAGGAGCCATTATTGATGAGAAGGAAATGGTGCAGTGTTTGGTGCAAGGCGACATAGGAGGTGCTGGTTTGGATGTGTTTGAGAACGAGCCTAATGTTCCTAAAGAGCTCTTTGCCTTGGATAATGTTGTACTGACGCCACATAGAGCTGCATTTACTCATGAGACTCGCGCAAGTATGCGTGAACTTGCGGTAGGGAATTTGGAAGCATTCTTCTTGAACAAACCCTTACTCTCTCAAGTCATGGATAATTAAATAATCAGTAATTATTCTCACATACAATGGCTATAGTGTCCACATTTTTATGATGTTCACATTTAAATTATAAAATAAGTGATATTTATGTAATGTACAATACAGGGTGTATACACTTAAATAATTATGTTTCATTGTAGCCTATCTATAGTAGGCATTTTTTTAGATGTTTTTGTTGCTAGTTGGCTTTGTAAATATATTTATTTTGTTCGGCAAGTATGTGAGATTTTAATTTTATTAAAGGGGGCTCGAAGGAGGCAGAAGCCTAAGGAGAACCGGGCCATTAACATCATAAAAAAACATAGGAAGGGAGAGATGAAATGGATGATTACTAAGAGGCCAAGTCATACAAAAAAAAAAAAAAAAAAAAAAGGCCTAGTAGCAGTGGCGGAGTCAGGAAATTTTCTTAGGGGGGGGCAAGTTAGTTATGCCTATATTGTATTAATGGGTTAAGTCTATGTTAGTTCAGCCTACATTGGCTCAAAATGCAAAAAACTCAAGTTAATTTGGCCCAAATTGTGACAAAAAATAAATTACTTTATTTCATAAACTATTAAGTAAACTTGTGCCTACATTTTTTTCACTGTACTAAATTATTTGTACTTAAGTTTGAACTTACCTTTTTACATTTTAGAGCTTTTTTAAGGAGTTACATCTAATGTTTTAGCATTTAGGATAAAAAATTGATTAATAGGTATGAAATTTTGAAGATTTATACAATAATTTTTGTTAAAAAAAAAAGTGTGAACAATGAAGTGCAAATTACTATTTAAGTCCAATTAGATCAAATCAAACAATTAAATAATTATTTGTCCTCCTACTATTATCAGATATAAATAGATAATCTAATATTCTAATATAAACCACCTTATTATTATTATTATTATTATTATTAATTGTAGGGTACTGTGTAAAGAACATTAAATCATCAGAACAAAACTAATATATCTTATTATAATAATAAAAAATAAAGAAAGTTAAAAGTATTATATGTGAAATGTTGTACAGCTGTACAGCACTTCATTACTCGATCTAGAAGTTTACTAGTCGGTCAAAGCGAATGCTTCACAGCAATGTTGAGCAGTTATTACCAAATATAACAGCAGTATTGAGCAAACAAACGACAAAGTAGCAAGAGAGAAAGAGGTGTATTGGTGTTGTCGTCGAGGAGTGGCGTTACAGACTCCCAGCAAGAACACTGGCGTCGTGGTTAACTGGCCATGGCAAGCGGCGCAATTGGGGCAGTACACAGTAAACTTTTTTTTTTTTTTTTTTTTTTGAGTTTATATGTGTTGCAAATTTGGAATTTATAAAAGGTGAATGAGGGGTTTTGGAGGAACGTGGGCTGATTATTGGGCCAAATGGTGGATTTTGTTTGTTTGCTTATTTTTAATTTTTTGGGTTAAATTTTTGCTGGATTAGCTTAAAAATTTGAGTATCCCATTCTAAAATTTTAAGCTATTTCTTTATTTTAAAATTTTTTCAAAACTTTTGGGGGGCCCGGTCCTTAAGTGGCTTCGCCACTGGGGGGAAGTAATCCTGAAATCCTATACTAAAGAGGCTTGGGAGGAGGGTCGGGGGGGGGGGGCCCCCCCCTCGCCCCCCCTTGGCTCCGCCCCTGCCTAGTAGTCAACGTTACGGAGGCTTTGTTAACAAAATACAACGTTGTATTTTGATTGATTTTTTTTCTTTTTGAGAATCTTGTTGTATTTTAATTGAATGATTTTATGAATATAAGTTTTTATTTTTTTAGTATTTTTATTTTTGGGTTCTCTAAAGTAAAAGCTAAGTGAAATTTAATTATTACTGCTTATAATTCTTTTATCTATTAGTTTATGCCTTTACTCTTTACAATTTTTAATAATAATTCAATTTAACTTTAGCAACTATTGGTTTTTGTAATTGTATTAAAAAAATTATTGTGTTAGCATTTGCTTTTGTCTTCACTTAATCACTCCCCTATCCCACGTGCCTTGTCTATTTATTTATTTATTTATAGAATCATCCGTTATCTAAATATTATTTAATTGTCTTTGAATGTTAACATCTGCTATCCATTGATTGACTAGCCCAAGCCCCCTCACTTAACAAATAAATAATTAAAAGCAAATTTAAATTCTGCTACACCACTCACAAATTTAGTAATAAATTATAAATTAATTATAATTTTATCCATAAGAATAGATTGTTAAAGAGGGTCATATTCAAGCTCATTTTAGTTAGACTTAAAAAAAAAAGTTTAGATGTTCAAAATTTTTTTTTTTTTGCAAGACGTCAAAACTTTAAATATATATATATATATATTTTTATATATTATATATTTAAAAAAAATGCCAACTCAAGGTTCATTTAAGCACAGGATTAACACTGTTTGGTTTGAGATGAAGATGATCGAGAGAAAGAAAGAGAAATTAAATTTTTTTCTGCTGCTCTACCTAGTAATTTAGATGTTGTATTTCAATCAAATTTAGTTCAATAAAATTAACTTACTTTTTTCTATAAAAAAAAAAAAATCCGCTATTTAGATAGCTTGAGAAAAAAAAAAAATTAATTTTTTTTAAAAACTTATTACGTGAGCCGACATTTTTCCTTTCCCTCTACCCTTTTTCTCTTCTCTTCCGTTCCCTACCCTTAAACCAAACATACGGTAAAAGGTAGCCGCCCCACTAAGTCTTGACTCTTGAGTCATATAGGAATCGATCATATTGGCAAACTGAGCCCCCCCAGAAAAAAAGACTAATGCTAGGGAATCAATTATGATAACACAAGACTTCACTACAAAAAAATGGGTCTAAAGCTGCGTTTGAAAAACGCAGCTTAAGACCCCAAAAACGCGGCTATAGGCTTTGAGCCGCGTTTCCTATGGCCGCGTTTATAACGCGGCTTAAAGACCGCAGCTCAAAGACTATAGCCGCGTTTTTGAAAAACGCGGCTAAAGGTCTGACCTATAGCCGCGTTTTCTAACCACGGCCATAGGATTCGGCCTATAGCCGCGTTTTTGGAAACGCGGCTATAGACCAGCTTTAAGCCGCGTCTGAAACGCGGCTATAGGTTTTTTAAAAAACAAAAAAAAAAAGAAAAAAATTCTGGGTTTTTTTTCCCCAGAAAATTCAAAATTCCAATAAAAAAATTCAAAATTGAACAAATAAAAAAAATTCAAAATCAAACACACACCCAGAAAATTCAAAATCAAACACAACATACTCAAAATACAAACACACTCAAAAAATTCAAAATTAAACACAACATTCTCACAATACAAACATACCCAGAAAATTCAAAATATGCGGGCTATCCACTTCATCAAAATTTTCAACATCTCCTCCATTTTCTTATAACTAAACATAAAATAAGAAAAAAAAAAAAAAAAAAAAAAAAAAAAACTAGATCTGTAGACAAATCAGTGTGCTTGAGATGAAGAAAAAAAAAAGTACGTAGCTGGAAAGAATCAAAGAAAAAAAAAGAGTTGTGCTAGAGTGAATAACGGAGAAAAAAAAAAAGAAAGAGGAAAAAAAGAAGCAGTAGCTCCAAAGAATCAAAGAAAAAAAAAAGAGTTACACAGATGTAAAGAAAGAAAGAAAGAAAGAAAAACAAAAAAACAAAAAAAAAGAGTTACCTAGATGTGAAGAAGGAAGAAAGAATAAGGGAAAAAAAAAAGTGCTACCCAAATGTGAAGAAGGAAGGAAAAAAAAAAAAAAAAAAGAGAGAAGAAGAACCTGAAGAGTGAAGACGGTGGAGTGAGTGAAGAATGAAGAAAGAAAATGAAAGAAAGAGTAAAGAAATAAAAGATGAAAGTGGGGTAGGTGGGGATGTAGGTGTGAAAGGGTTGGCACGTGGGGAGTTGCAGAAAAACCCTTTTTTTTTTTTTTTGGCTGTTACATATAGCCGCGTTTTCTAAAAACGCGGCTATTGGCAACCGTTTTAAAAATTTACTACAACTGGACCTATAGCCGCGTTTTTTAAAACGAAGCTATAGGTTCCTCTAAAAATTATTTGCTTGAACCTATAGCCGCGTTTTTCTAAAAAACGCAGCTATAGAAAACCTTTTGCTGCGTTTTAAAGTTAGCTATAGCCACGTTTTTGGAAAAACGCAGCTATAGGTCACTCTGTAAAAAATTTATTTGACTGGATCTATAGCCGCGTTTTTAAAACGCAGCTATAGGTTAGCTATGGCCGCGTTTTTGGAAAACGCGGCTATAGCTTGAGGCTTTAGCGGCGTTTCTTGGAAACGCAGCTATAGGTAAGCTATAGCCGCGTTTTTTGTAAACGCGGCTAAAAAAAACGCGGCTATAGCCCGCGTTTTTTGTAGTGCTTGGTAAAAAATTTTAATTATGACAGATACTTTTTCTCCTTATGGAAGAAAAATTACTTATTGAAGTGACAACTATTTATTTTTTAATAAAAGCTGATTGAATTGAAATTCCAATAACAAATGATTAAGAGCATTCACAGTCAGGAAGTCATATAATATACCTTTTAATAATTTAAAAGGTAATTTTATTTATGATGAAAATACTATTTTGGTCTTATATTTTAGAGTCATAATTAATTTGGTCTCTACATTTTAAAAATTTGATCTTTATTATTTTCAACTTACAATTAATTTGGTTCCTACCATTAAATCACTAATGAAAAATGTCAACATTAACAGAAAAATGCCAAAGTAACAAACTGTTAACACAATTGACAAGTCTAATATTAAAAAATTAAATGAAATACTAGCATGTCTTAATTTCAACAGCCAACTCAACTTAGTTGGCAAATAAAACCCACATCAATGCTTATTTTTTTTTTCTTTTATTGTATGAATTCCTTTCCTTGGAAATTATAATACGCCACATCCCATCTAAGCTTATCTTGTTTTTCCTTCATACATTTTTCTTTTCTCTTGATTTTCCTTCATCTCATCTCTAAGCTTATCTCTCTCTCATTAATCTTTTGTTCTCTTCGATTCATGGCTGAAGAAGCTAAATCCCATATTCATACAAAACCCGAAATCTAGATCCACTAGGCCCAGCTTCTCCAAACCCAAATTCAACACAAATCGACCACGACTTCTCCGACGTCTCCAATCAGTGGTCTCAATATGGGTTTTGAGCTCCACGCCATGTGAAGGCAATTGGTTGGTGAACCATTCTGTGGTCGGGTTCAAAAAGCTAAAGGGATTGGGTAAGTTTTTTGAGCTCAGAGTCTACGTTGCTATCTTCTTCTTCGATGACCCCTCCACTTCCATGGCTATGTGGGTTTGCTTTTCAAATCTTTCTCATTATGTCTATGTCTTTGGGTCTCCATTACACTACAATGGCTTGACTTTAGGTTTGTTTGTGTTGAGTGATCAAAGTTGTAAAATGGGTATTTTTAACATGCACTTGCAAGCTATCATAGTGGCATTTGAGCTCTATAGTGGATTTGTGGTGCTAGACGATTTGGTTGTAGTAAATCTGGGTCTATGATTTTTGGACTAGATTAGTGTTCGGTTACCAAGAAATTGCAAGAAGGGAATTAAAAGGAAATTCTATTTGGTTAGCAATTGTAAAAGGAAAAATAAAATTGAGAAAATAAAAATAAAATTCTGATTGGTTAAAAAAATTGTAAGAATATTAAAGGCCAAAATAAAGAAAGGAAAGAAATTCGTACAATAAAAGAAAAGTATTTTTAAACATTGACTTGGCTTTTGTTTGCCAACTAAGTGCTGAGTTGGTTGTTGAAATTAAGGCACATCAGTATTTCATTTAATTTTTTAATATTAGACATGCCAACTGTGTTAACGGTTTGTCACGTAGGCATTTTCCGTTAGTGATTTAATGGCAGAGACCAAATTGATTGTAAGTTGAAAATAACAGGGACCTTAAAATGTATAGACCAAATTGATTGTGACCACAAAATGTAGGAACCAAAACAGTATTTTCGCCTTTATTTATTTTAACAACACAAACCCAACAAAAAAGACTCTATTTTGACAGTCATTTCATTAAAATAATATAAACAACTTATTAAAATAAATTAAAACTTCCTACACAAATATTCAAAGCAACCAGCCACCACAGCCCTTCCACCGCCACCATCACCGTGGCAGCACAACCCACAGCAAAAAAAAAAAAAAAAAAAAGTTCCACCATTACAACCACAACGACAACCACGTTATCAACAACCCACCACAAAAAACCCAGCAAAAAAACCCAAACCGTTGAGACCCACCGAGACAAAACCCAGCAACCTACTGTTGCTGAAATAAACCATTGAGACAAAATCCTCCATTAAAACCAACACCACCGATACAAACACAACCAAAACCCACTAGCACCGAGCCACAATCAAGCCACAATTAGACCCACAATCGAGCCACAATCAAGCCATCAGAGCACGGCCAACCCAAACCCATGAATCCGAGCACAACAACACCTCACAAATCACAAAATAGGCAACCCAAACCCACGAATCCGATCTCCACGCTGATGCCACCTTAACGCCAATGTCCACAATCCGATTTCACATGGGCCGAGGTCGGAGCTGAGAGGAGAGAGTAGAGGAGAAGTGACAGAGGAGAAAGAAAAAGAAAAAAGAGAAAACAAACCTATGCGTGTGTGAAGTGCTTTGTGAGCATGTGGGGAATAAAAAAATAGTTTTTGTTATACCATCCAGCTACAGTGAGCTGCTAGAGATAGCAGCCCACCGTAGCAATCACTCAAAATTTTTTAGCTTTAGCTTCTTTACTGTAGTGTGTGTTTTTGGTGTTTTGGTTGCTAAAATGACTATTTATCAACCTTATTGTGAGTGCTCTAAGATGACTCGCAAATTTCTTACTACGCTGTTGGCTTTCTGACTAAGAGTTTACACCAAAGTAAAAAAAACCTGTCGTTACTCCACGGACCCAAACCTCACCGATCTGACTTTCCATTTATACTTTTCATTTACTCTTTCTTTACTTCCTCCTCTGAACAAATCTTCATTTGCATCTGAAGAACCAAACACATGCCCTTTGTGAGTTATGAGAAAAATAGAGATAGAAATGGATTAGAGTTTAGAGGGATGAGAAATGAATATTGAGAACTGAAATTTGAGTTATCTCTAAACCAAACACCGTCTTATTATTTCTTTTTCTTTATTCCCTAACTCAAAGCTTTAGACCACCAATTAATGGCACATGGAATTATTTATAATCACCTGATTCACCTCGATCTCCCACAAGTCTTGGTTGTTCGTCCACCAGATTCTTTCTCTCTTTACCAATCCCAATACTCACACAAGTTCCATTTCTTGAAAGCATGGAGTCACCACTCCCACTAGACCGATTCTTGAGCGCCCATGCACGTAACGTACAAACCATGCTAAGCTGTGGCCGTTTCCCTATCAACGTTGACCTCCTCTGCCTCCTTCCCTCACTGCGCCTTGTTGTCACCCCCACTGCCGGCCTCAACCACATTGACTTGTCCGAGTGTCGCAGCTGGGGAGTTGCGGTGGCCAATGTCGGAAGTGTGGCTTCTTGCGACGTCGCCGATTTGGCTGTTGGATTGTTCATTGACGTGCTTAGGAAAATTTCCGCTGCTGATCGATATGTTATGCAAGGACTTTGGGCTAGCAAAACAAGTTATCCTCTCGGTTCTAAGGTGTTCGCTGTCTCTATTTGATCTCTAATTCTCTATATATGATTAGTCTTAATTTTTTTCTCTTTCTTCTACTAGAAAATATTTTTTGGTTATATATATATATATATATATATATATCTTCTTTATTAGTGCTAGTAAATGAAAAAAAAAAAAAAAACTATATATGCTCGTCTTATGGTTTCTCTATTTGTCTTTCTTCTTTCGGAAGTGTGGTGATTGATCAATTAACTGATCAACTATGATTAGTTTGTTTTAAAGTAAAATATTTATATATAAAAAAAGTTACATGTAAAACATTTTTAGTAAAATATTTTCAAGAGTGCCTAGTATGATAAGTAAAATTTTTTAAGTAAACCACCAAAATTGGTGGCTCAGCCATCAAATATGTTAGTGTTGGAGGTTTGATGACCAAAGGAACAATTGCTCTAGTGACAAGCACTAAAGTGGTGTCTCCGACCACTAGATTGCCAACACGGGTGGCTGGAGCAATGGCTTCGGTTATTGAACCTTTGGCATTGATTGCTAAAAACAGTGTCTCTGTGACCAAACCCTCAACACAAGTCGTCGGAGTGGTGGCTCTAACCACTGAACTGCCAGCACTGGCTTCCCAGCTCACCAGATCAGTGACCTAGCCATCTAATAGGGTGAGGGAATTCAGGGAAGCCTCTGTATATTTTTGTATGTAAAATATTTTATCAAAATTTTAAAGGTAAATGTAAGGACACGATTTCGTAACGAACCGTAGCAGTGATGGGTTCGCACGTAAAAAGGCCCAAACAATATCATTTGTAGAGCGTGGGTTTGAAAGGCTAGACCTTGGTCACCAGGCGGTGGGTTTTTCGTGATATCCATACATGGTTAAGTTATCTTCGCCCCTGGAATCTTTCTCCTGGAGGCGGGCTGGGAGGCTCTGGTTTTTGGCCATTTTTCTCAGCCCCTTCTACGAATTACTTACTTTTCCTTTTATACTAGCCTGTGTTTTTTTATCCTTCGTTCACGTGTAGGGCCGACATTCCAAAACTGATACTTGTCCCATCAGCCCATACCCGGAATGGTTGGGGGTGGTTGAAAAAGCTGGAGAGTATGGTTCTGTCAGGTGCAGAATATTGAATGGCAGTAAGGGCAGTTTTCCCCAGTCGTTACACTTTCCAGCATACCCTTTTCTATTGGCACAAATATTTTAGATTTTTTCCCAAGTTGTTTCTATACCATTTTTGCTCTTTCTTCCAAGGAGACTTTGGATAGGCCGAGGACTGAATCATCCTCGGCTGTATCCCAATGCTATTTTGTACTTGCATTATCGTGCCTGGACCATAACTTTCCTCGGCTTGGGCCTTTGGGGCTCCAACGAATAAATGGAGCTGGTCCAAAAATTGTTGGACCCCACAATAGCCCCTCAAAACCCTGCTGTCCGACCTCTTGGTTGGAGAGGAGGGTTTTGGTAATACCAAGCCTTTATTATGGCTCAATTAATTCAGCCTTTCATTAATGTTGGCGGTTCTCCATCTACCCAGGAAATGTACCGGTCTATGAGACATTCTTTTGAATTTACTCCTAACGCGTTCTCGCCGTTTAATTATCCGAAACGCGTCTTTAATGACTTCTATTTACGAGACTACTTAAATTCGATGGTTTGTTTGATAATGTGGGGAAGTGGAATGGGTACATCCTCGTTTACAGATTCTCTTGGAAATCTGGATAAATTAAATACTTTCCGTTTTACCCTTCATATAGGAAGAAAAGTAGGAAGCTATTGGTCTTGTACAGAGACCCTTTTTATCCTTCTGAGATCTGAAATCCTTAGCCTCCTCTAGAGTTTACTTTACCCGCTAGTTATACATTAAATTGTGATACGTTCACCATAATAATAAGTAATGAAGGAACCATACCCCTCCCAAAAACACCATGTTCTAATAAAACTCGAAATGGCTCGGTCAGGGCAGGGATGGCGGAGATTCAAGATCTGTCTCACCTTCCTTTCAGCCAAAATTCGAAGCAGGGGCTCGTCACGTCAAACTTTCGGTGTGACTGAGCCGAGAACACCCATTATCAGTACCAGCCGCTCTCTCATGAGCATAGCTAACATGGCACCAGTGTGTTAGGAGTCAGGACGGACGCAGGGACTAAGTGCCCCCGCTTCTTCCTCTCTTCGTTCACTGGTGCCTCATTTTGCCTCTCTTTCTTCTTCTTTCCACCGCCAGATCCATCCTGGCGCTTTTCATTCTTCCTCTTCTTCTCCTCCTTCTTTCTTTTCATCTCCTCCCTCTTCTTCTCCTCATTCTTTCTCTTCATCTCCTCCCTCTTCTTCTGAAGAAAGTCCTCCTCTCAATATGGGCGCTACTGGGGCAGAGTTCGGAAGGACTTTGAAGACGAGAGAAAAGGATATCGGACTGTTTACTTGTTATATTGTTGTTGTTTTTCTTTTATTATTTTTGTAATCCACCTTCTGTATAGGCTTGTTTAAGCCCTTATTTGTACGTTGTAATACCTCTTTTTATCAATAAAAATTGTTATTGCTTTACTTCATATGTTCTATCTCTTTATTTCCGAAATGATTACGCTGTGAATAGATATACAATCTTGTAAATTCTTTTTATTTTTACACTTTGACCGACGTCTAGGACCGAAATTCTAGTCCATAAAAAGGTCTTGTTTTGTGTTTATAGAAAATATCCGACTTAATAATACTGAATCGAACAAGTGATACTTAGGGCTGAAACACCTATTAAGAATAAAAAGAATGGACATTATGATGAGCTTATTGAGTCAGCCTGGCACAACACCGCCGACCTTAGAGCACAAGATTTAGGGCCAAAATCCCTTATCAAGGAAAAAGGCGCTGTTATGGACTTTACGAGTGCTGTTCGACACAATAATGCAGACTTGAACTAGTGACACTTAGGGTCAGAAACTTTTGCTAAGGAAAATTTATTATCATGAATTTAATCAAAGTTGCTTGGCACAACACTGCCGACCTGTGAAAACAACACTTACCCCAAAATAGCCGAGATGACAACTGAATGCTATGTGCGGTGCAGGAGGTAATCATACGAAGACATATAGCCCGGAAATGAACAGCCCCTCCAGGTTACTGAGTAATAGGGTGTTTTATCATCCTCTTAACAACTTTAATAGCTTTAACCTTTTATGGTATTTGAGCCGAGGATGAGCAACTTAGAATCTTTATTAAGTAGCTGACCTTACCACAGGTTTGAGCTCATCTAAGTAGTTGGTTTCCCCATAGGCTTGAGTCCGAGGACCACAAAATACCTTGGTTCTGTCCAAAACTCAGTTTTCTCATCCAAGTAGTTGGTTTCCCCATAGGTTTGAGTCCGAGGACCATACAATACCTTGGTTCTGTCCAAAACTCAGTTTTCTCATCCAGTGTTGGATTCCCCATAGGTTTGAGTCCGAGGACCATACAATACCTTGGTTCTGTCCAAATCAGTTTTCTCATCCAAGTAGTTGGTTCCCCATAGGTTTGAGTCCGAGAACCATACAATACCTTGGTTCTGTCCAAAACTCAGTTTTCTCATCCAAGTAGTTGGATTCCCCATAGGTTTGTGAGTCCGAGGGGACCATGCAAAGTCGTTGGGTTCTGTCCAAAACTCAGTTTTCTCATCCAAGTAGTTGGTTTCCCCATAGGTTTGAGTCCGAGAACCATACAATACCTTGGTTCTGTCCAAAACTCAGTTTTCTAATCCAAGTAGTTGGATTCCCCATAGGTTTGAGTCCGAGGACCATACAATACCTTGGTTCTGTCCAAAACTCAGTTTTCTCATCCAAGTAGTTGGATTCCCCATAGGTTTGAGTCCGAGGACTATACAATACCTTGGTTCTGTCCAAAACTCAGTTTTCTCATCCAAGTAGTTGGTTTCCTCATAGATTTGAGTCCGAGGACCATACAATACCTTGGTTCTGTCCAAAACTCAGTTTTCTCATCCAAGTAGTTGGATTCCCCATAGGTTTGAGTCCGAGGACCATACAATACCTTGGTTCTGT